>NC_134901.1:14496301-14511301 GCF_041734735.1 Babylonia areolata
GGCAATATTTCTGTCAAAGCGCATCAAGAGGTTTGATGAAGTTGATTCATAATCAGATTTTGTATCAGTGGTGTGGAGCTCGGGTGGCACGTACGTCAGTGTTGATACAGCGTGCATGAATACGAGGTGATGGTTATGGATGTTATTCACACTCCTTCACAAGGGGTCCATGGCCTCACTGAATAGAATTCATATCAATGTCAGTCTCTCTCTCTCTCTCTCTCTCTCTCTCTCTCTCTCTTAAACCGGTCAAATAGGGATTCGGCCTGTCCAACGTTAAATGCAAGTAATTATGTACATACACATGAATTATGCCTCTCTGATACTTTTCAAAGGGTAGCGCAGTTTAACCCAGCACCGGCCTTCACGTGGCACACGGGTGACACTGAAGACGGGAGTTGTTGGCAGAGGAAACATTGTGTGTGTTAACTGTGTTACAACTGTTGGGGAAAAAGTTGTTCCTCCACAAGCAGTGCAGGCAAATGGATTTAACATGGATATGGTGGGGAACAACGGATTTTCTGTGCAGGACAAAATCAATGATGCATTGAATGAAAGCGTGGGAGAGGTTGAAAGTTTTGGCGAGGATGGAGGCATGAGCGAGGAACAGATGTGTATGAACACAACGGATCTTTCTTGTACTGTTGATCATTCTAGTGCTGGCATTGTTGATACACCTTTTCATTTTTTTACACTGGAATGTATGTGGGCTTTTGAACAAACTTTACGATAAACATTTTCTTGGCTATATTTCTACTTTTGACTTTATTTGTCTTGTCGAAACTTTCATCGAAGACCTAGATTCCCGTTTGTTCCCCTGTCACACTGTATTCTGTAAACCAGCAGTCAAACAAACTCAGCAGGGACGGAGGTCAGGGGGTGTGGTTTGTTTGATAAGAAGTGTGTTTCTTTTGTTAAAGAACTAGCATGCGACGCAGATAATATCTTATGTTTTTTACGTGACAAAAAGTTGTTTGGCTTCGAAACCAGTATGATTTATATGTGTGTATATGTTCCTCCTATGAATTCTCCATATTATGCTAACTTTGAAATTGACAGTGGGATAATGTGTGTTGAAGATATTTTAGCTGAATTATTAATAACTGAAGATAAATCTGATGTAATCATATGTGGGGACCTGAATAGTAGAATATCAAACAACCTTCCTACATTAAATACCCAATTTGACAGTTCCTCCTTGTCAAAAGACAATGGCAATTTTCCTTTAATAAGACAATCTGAAGACTCTGAACTTAACTCGTATGGTAAATTGATTTTGAATATGTGTATTTCATATGGTTTGTTTATTCTAAATGGAGTATGTAATGGCGGCCTACAGGGTCGCTACACATACATCTCTGACTCAGGTTGCAGTGTGAATGATTATTTTCTGTTGTCTGAAGATTTATTTAATGAAATACAAACAACTTGTCATCTTAATGTGGTTGAGAGAATACAGTCTGATCATCAGCCTTTAGAGTTGTATTTCCTTTCAAAAAATAAAACGAATAATAAGGATAACGTTCCTCACGAACACACATTTCTCGAAAAGTTTGTCTGGAACACTGAACGTGCACACATATACCATGATGATATGAAGTCCTCTGAAACAAAAGAACCACTGGGTTACGCCATACAGTTAATCGATATTGATGTAAATCACGCTCTCAGTGTATTTAATAATTGTTTACAGAAACAAGCTGAATGTATGAAAAAGAGATCTTTTGCACATCAGAGGAAAACAGACCCATGGTTTGATGATGAATGTAAAGCCACTAGACGATCTGTTAGGAGACTGTTTAGGATAGCAAGTAAATCGAAGAAGGGGCATAGAAGTGAGTTTTGTAAAGCGAGGAGAGAATACAGACATTTAGTGAACAGAAAAAGAAAACAGTATAATAATGCAGTTCTAGACAGGCTTATTCTTTCTGCGCACAATCAAAGAGAATTCTAGCAAAATATGAGAAATGTCTCTAGTAAAACAAAATTTCATGTTTCTGAGATATCGTGGAAGAATGGTTTCATCATTTTAAGAATGTCCTGGAAAATGAAAACATCTCTGATGAAAATGTGAATATGTCTTCAGATAGTCACAATCATAATGTTGTATCCAACATGAATGAATGTGATGTTGAGTATGTTGTTGATGAGTTTGATTGTTGTTATGTATTGAATCATCCTATATCTAAAGAAGAAGTGATGGTTTCTATAAAATAAAATAAAAAGTTAAAATGTTGTAAGGCAGCTGGACCTGATGGTGTGATCAGTGAACTCTTTAAAAACGCTAATGATGAAGTGGTTGACTTTCTGGTGAAATATTTTAATGTATTGTTTGATACTGGTGAATACCCTGACAACTGGCAGGAATCTATCATTCTTCCTTTATTCAAAAAAGGCAATGTCAATGATCCAAATAATTATAGCAATGTATGGGGTTTTTTTTTCGTATGGGAAAATCAGGGGGTGGGTTGTGTTAACTCTTTTATAAAGTTGTTTAAACAAAGACTTGTCGACTGTGGTTGGCAAAAGTGGAAAAGTCACATTAATGATAGTGATAGATTCTCAGAGTACAGAAAATTTAAAACTGATCATAACATAGAACCTTACCTTATGATTGATCTAAATAGATATGTAAGATTTCGATTGGGAATTTATGATATAAATATATATATATATATATATGTGTGTGGGTGTGTGTGTGTATATATATATATACATGGCCTCAATGAATAAATTCCAATTCCAGCTCCAATTCCAGTTCTCTCTCTCTCTCTCTCTCTTTCTCTCTCTCTCCTTGCTGATATGTTTTGTTGGTTTTCTTTCTGTGTTTTTTTCTGTTCCTTTTTCTTTCTTTCTTGGCTTTTCTTTCTATCTTTATTTTCCCCTTTTCTTTCTTTTCCGAGCCATTCCATTTGCATTACCTTCTCGCTCATCATCCTGAGACCGCGTACACAGTCACACCTGCTCTCTTTCTGTCTTCATCTGTCTGTCTGTCTGTCTCTGGTGATGCATTTTGTTATTTACTTTTGTTTCTTTGTACCGCCTCCAGCTTAACTCACTTTCATAAAAACCTTTTGAAAAAAATTCTGGAATATATGTTTTTTAAATTTTTGTCTTCCACACTCCCTCTTTTTTTTTCTTTTTTTTCCTATTCCTGTCTTTCTCATTGCTGACATATCTTACTGACGTTTCATTTGACTCTTTCTCAGTTTATACTGACTCTGATGCATTCATTTTACTCACTTTTACGAAAGCATTATTGTTATTATTTTTTTTTTTTTATAAATTATATCAGCGTATCCCCTTATTCTCTCTGTCTTCTGTTTCTGTCTCGCTGGTCTCTCCGTCCATGTTTTCCTATGTTTTTGTTTCACGTTTTCATTTTATTTCTATTTTATTGTTATTAGTATCTTTTTGGTACCTTTTATGTCCAGCTTTATTGTACGGCGTTTTGTGTGTTTTGATATGTTTGTGTACCTCCTTTGCAAACTGGGCCGGTGATTTTGCAGTAAATTATTTTTGAGTTGTGCTCTGAATTTTCCCCCCACTGGTCTGATCTGTTGCAACTTATATATTAGTATATGCAGGAAATACTAGGCCTGTTTTCTGTGCGCTGTGGTTAAGGGCATCTGCAGGACAGTCAGTGCCCGTGTGACCTTTTTCTCTCTCTCTGTTTCCGTCTCTCTCCCTGTGTCTTTCTTTCTCTGTCTTTTTCGCTATCTCTCTCTCTTTCTCTGTCTCTTTCGCTATCTCTCTCTCTCTTTCTCTTTCTTTTTGTGTCTCTTTCGCTATCTCTATCTCTCTCTCTCTTTCTCTGTCTTTCTTTCTGTGTCTCTTTCGCTATCTCTCTCTCCAGCTCCCCTCTCACTTACTCTCAATACCCTTTGTTTCTGTCGCTGTCTGACAGTCAGTCTGTGGCATCATCAAACAATTGACGACAGAATCGCGTGCACGTGGGACTGACTAGACAGACCGAGACATTGGCGGCACTTCGCCGGACACTGTTGGGAAGGCGGTTCCAGGCCTCTGGTGTATGTGACGACGGCTGTGATCAAAGCGGATGACCACCGGCACTCTGTCTCGGTTGACCGGCCACACGCCGGCTAGTTCCGGAGTCTGCCAAACCAAATCAGTGGGCGCCACTTCAGAATCACGGTTTCAGTGTGCGAGCCAGCTGCTGGACCGTCAGTACGCGCCTGGCTTGTCTGGTGACCAGTCACTCGATTCACAGCTCGCGTCATTCTGTTGACGAGAGTTTTGAAAAAAAAGTTATTAAAATCGTGTTCTTCTGTTCATTCCCAGGTGCGGAATGAAAGAGGTTGATGGCAGTTTCTGCTGATCGAAGCGCCCGACGAGGTAGTGAAGGTCCTGGGTTCGATTCTCGCTCGGCTCATGGAGTTTTGACCTCTCCTCTCCTGCCTCTTTCCACCAGCCCCAACCCGCCACCTCCTTACCTTCACCTTGCTTTGAGAGGTGGCCTGGGTGCTAGCCTTTCGGAGGAGAACCCATAATCCGAGTGCAGCACATACTTAGCGCACGTAAAGGAACCCATGACAGTTTTACTCCACCTCCTTACACACCTCAAGGGTGATACGTCTGGGTGCTTGCTGTTCAAATGGAACCATACAAATGTCTCTTGCAAAATTCTGTTGATTGGGAATTCAAAAAGCCACAGAAAAAAACATTCTGTAGAAAGCCCCACTTTGATTTAGGAAACAACAACAACAAAAATGTAGGAAAAACCCGCTTTGAGAAATAAACACACGGATAGACAGCAGAAGAAAACAACATGTGTGGCGCTGTACTGTGGCGATGCAATCTCCTCGGGAGGGGCATCTCAAAATCCACACAGAGAAATGTACTGTAACAAGAAGGGAATACGATATAACAGCAAACGATAGGAAAGGACGCAACACGACGCGATACGATACGACATGATTTGATACGACGCGACACGACTCAACAAGATACGATGCGACACGACACGATACGATACGACACGATATGACACGACACGATATTACATGACACGATACGACTTGATATACTTTAGGACACGATAACACGACACGACACCACGCGATGACATACGACACGATATACAATACGACACGACAAGACACGACACGACACCACGCGATGAGATACGACACGATATACAATACGACACGACAAGACACGACACGACACCACGCGATGAGATACGACACGATATACAATACGACACGATAAGACACGACACGACACCACGCGATGAGATACGACACGATATACAATACGACACGACAAGACACGACACGACACCACGCGATGAGATACGACACGATATACAATACGACACGACACCACGCGATGAGATACGACACGATATACAATACGACACGACACCACGCGATGAGATACGACACGACACCACGCGATGAGATACGACACGATATACAATACGACACGACACCACGCGATGAGATACGACACGACACCACGCGATGAGATACGACACGATATACAATACGACACGACACCACGCGGTGAGATACGACATGAAACCACGCGATGAGATACGACACGATATACAATACGACACGACACCACGCGATGAGATACGACATGACACCACGCGATGAGATACGACACGATATACAATACGACACGAGAAGACACGACACGACACGACACGACACGACAACATAAGATACGATGCGACGGGTGCGGTGGTCGAATGCTTACAGCGCTGGCTTATCGTCCGAGTTGCCGGAGTTCGATTCCCGGTTTCGGCTCACCTGGTGGATCAAGGATGGAGATTTTTCCGATCTCACGGGTCATCATGTGTGCAGACCTGTTAGTGCCTGTATCCTTCCTGTCATACGCACGCAGAAGATCAAATTCGCACATTGCGGTTCCTGTAATCCACAGTGTCGGCGTTCGGTGTGTTATGGAAACTAGAACACGCCCAGCATGCACAACCCGAAAACTGAGTATGGCTGCGTACATGGCGGGATAAAAAAAACAACAACAAAAAACAAAAACGGTTATACAAGTAAAATCCCACATGCACACACTTGTGAACGTGAGATTCACAGCCCACGAACGCAGAAGATACGATGCGATTCAGTCTGGAGTAAAACAAGAGTTGGATTCTGTCATATGTTTGAGCTTTTCTCTTCTTTTTTTCTTTTTTTTTCCCTTTAATTAAAACAGTCACAGTCCGTTTGTATGTTTCTAGTAATATTAGGAGTTCTCATCTCTTTGTTTTTTCTTCTCCAAGCCTTTTCTCTCTCTCTCTCTCTCTCTCTCTCTCTCTCTTTTAACCCTCCTCTTCTCCCGCACCCACCACTATTACCTTTTTTTTCTCTTTTTTTTTTAAGAGAAAAGGTGGAGAAAGAGAGGTGATAATGGTTGATATACGTTAGTAATACATTACTCGAGTCTGCCTGCACGTGGGTAGTGGATACTGAGGGACGGCTGTTAACTGAGAGGAAAACATATTGAAAGTAACAGACCGACACTCTGTATCGATCCCCCTCACCCACCAGCGGTTACCGTCAGCCAGGACACGGAAGTGTGTGCACTTGTGCGTGTGAGGTGAGTGTGTGTGTGTGTGTGTGGGGGGGGGGGGGGGGGGGGTAGAATCGCACATTTGTACGGGTGAATATACACGTGCATGGGTACATATTATTTGTATTAACTATATAACTATATATATAACTATATTTTACTATATATATATATAACTATACACACACTTATACAGAAACACACACACACGCATAAAAAACAATAAAATATATATGTGTGTATATACAGAGAGAGAGAGAGTAACCAAATTCTTTCGATGTTTTCCCTCCCAGATTGAGCCACTTAATTCAAGGGGCCTGGAAAAGACTTCACATCTCCTGGACGACTTGAGACGAGCAGACCAAAGTCAGCACGACTGAGGCACCGCTATGATACCTTTCCTCCGTGTGTGTAAAGGTGTGTGAAAAAAAGCAACAACAGCAACAACAAAAAAACCCAACCGTCGCAAGACAACAACAGGAATTCCCCTATAAAACCAGGAAGAGAATATGAGCTCATCCCGAATGATTCACTTCCATCATCACGGCAGTAACAGCTGCGACGGTTGACCGCCGATAACTAGACAGCACAGCAATTGACGGGGACTGGGAGGGAGAAGAGGGGAGCGGGAGGGAGTGAGACAGGGAGGGAGGGGAAGGGCAGGGGGTGGAGGGGGGGGTACCCAATCCCTGCAATCAGGATGAAGCACATGATGAGATGGTATCGTGTTGGTGACGTGAGACTCCATCAGTGTTTTGTGGCCGACACGGAAAGCACCAACCAGCATGTGAGTGGGAGCTTGACACAGGCGACCGTATGCCATGTTTCTTGGCTCGACTGGTGAGTTACAGCACGTGTGTGTGTGTGTGTGTGTGTGTGTGTGTGTGTGTGTGTGTGTGTGTCGTGCGTGCGTGCGTGCGTGCGTGGTGTGTGTATGAGTTACATGAAGAACGGTGTTATACTTTGCCAGGAATTGTGTTAAAAACGACTGTGAGTAAAAGCAGAAAATAGAGTCGTAAACGAACATGTAATTTTTTTCCCTCGAAAAGTATGTGGAAGAAAAAAGAAAGAAAGAAACAAGGAAGAAAGAAAGAAAAGAAAGAAAAGATTTGCCTAGTTCCGAAGTCAGCATGTCAGTTTGCACAAATCATGTTAATTGCAGTTGTTGTTTGTTTTTTTTTTTTTTTTATAAATCCAGTTTTTAGAAATAGCAGGATCTGAAATATTGCAGAATTTGATACTGATCAAATTTACAATTACAACTGTAAAATCTGTGTTATGCATAATTTGATGTTGATCAGAATTAGCCGATATTTCCATTGAAAGGGTGTTTGTTTTAAGCTCTGCATTACGTTCTATTTTAAGCTCTGTATTAAAATATTCATTTTAAGCAAGAACAGTTCAGTTAATGAATAGCATTTCTTCCGTTGCATAAACATGAATTGCAGCATTGTGGCCTGCGCTCTGGCGCACAGTCATTCTTGAGTGGAGTTCCAGACATCTTTTGACAGTGTCTTTAGCAAAGTTTAGTGTCCATAGAGGTATAAGTTTTTGAGGAACTCTCCACAGTACAAGCATCTCCCCAACCCACACAAGCACGCACGCGCACACACACACACGCACACAAAAAATACACCACACACACACACACACACAAGCACGCGCGCGCGCACACACACACACGCATACGCACACAGAAAATACACCACACACACACGCACACACACATACACACACACGCACACACACACACTCGCACACACACACACACACACACACACACACACACACACACACGCACACACACACACGTTCTCTCTCTCTCTCTCTCTCTCTCTCTCTCGTGCAGCAAAATGATATCTCAAAGAGTCAACCCACTATTCTCAAATGTTTTTTTTTCCGATCTGTTACTATATGTAGAGTGACATGACACGTGACACAAACCATGATTAAACAGGTGCCAGGTGAACGGCAGAAGGGTGGAGTTCCAAATCACCAAATGGACAGGAGTTGTGAGGCAGGGAATATCTTGCTGACACTGGAGAAGAACAGCGAAAATGTCACACACACAGAGTGAAAAATATCACACGCATAGTGAAACCAGTTCTCTTTTGTTAGAGTCGACCGCCGAGAGAGGATGAGGGGGAAAGGAATACGACATTCGGCGAGATAACTGTGTCTGTGTGTTTCTCTTTCTCTGCCTTCCTCCCTCCTTCCCCTCTCTCTTTGTCTGCATGTCTGTCCCTCGCTTTGTGTAGACCTATATCTGTATCTATCTGTCTATCTATCTACCCCCCCCCCTCTCTCTCTCTCTCTCTCTCTCTCTATATATATATATATATATATATATATATGTGCGTGTGTATGTATGTATATATGTATAATTATGTATATATATATATTTCGGTTTTCTGTATGTCTTTTTCTGTCATCCTCCCTCCCTCCCCTCTTTCTATGTCTGTATGTCCCTCTCTTTAATATATCTTTTTGTTCTCTCTTAATCTGCTTCCTCATTCTTTCTCGCTTTCCCCCCGTGCACATGTTTCTCTCGCTACCCCCTTCCTCTCTTTCTTCCTCCTCCAAGTCACTCCCCTCCCCCCCCACCAGCCCTCATCTCTCTCTCACCCTTTTTGCTCCTGCCCTTCTGTTTTTCTCTTAGTTTACATTTCATTGCATTTGATTTTTCTTTGGCAGATTGGAACGCCCACAGAGGATATGGAATATGGATGTCTAAACAACGCGCATAAATCAAATGACATGTTTTCCACGTGACTGATAAAAACAACAACAACAACAACAACAACAACCAACGACGACATCAGCAGACCCCATTCATTTTCACATCGCTCGACAAAACGAACGAAGCTGTCTAGAGGGTGGGGAGGGGGGGGAGGGGCAGGGAGTAACAAGCTGTCGGCTGCCTGACAAGCGTGAAGAATGACAACGTGATTGCGGGAGGCGGCAGAGAGGGCGGGGGGGATTGAAATACATGGCTTGCAAACTCCCAACGCTCGGCGGGCCAACGACTAACAACTGGAGACTGGATATAAACCTCTGCCAGATACCGATCTGTTCCTAGGCGTTTGAGTGACAATTGGGGGGAAAACAAAATCACACGCACGGAGCTCTAGTGGTTAGTTGTCTAGAAGTGGGTTAAAAAAAAAAGAAAAAAAAAAAAAGAAAGAAAAGGACAACCATTCCACGGACTTTAAGATTGATACTTCAGACGACCTTTTTTAAATTTTCTTCCTTTTTTTAATTTATTTTTTTTTTATCTCCCAATGATGTCAGCGTCTCCGAATTCACAGAACTGTGTCAAAGAGTGAGAGAGACCCTGCCACCTTCACCGCCACTATCCGTTACCACCACCACCACTACCACCATCATCATCATCATCACCACCACCGCCACCACCATCATCATCATCACTACCGAATGCAAAGCAGCCAACGTTTTACCAGTTCTGCTGCGGCCGAACAAACTGAATTGCTGAAGACTGCCAGCCGAACAGACCCTTTCTGATGAGTGCTTGTGATACCCCAACACGTGCATGAAGGAGTGAGAAAAACCAGGTGATGTGTTTACTGACAGTCACGAAAATCTCCAACTCCTGTTGTCGCTAAATCTTGACACCTAAAGCACAGAATGATAGAAGCGTGTGAAGGTGTCGCTGGGCTTCGTATTGTGTCGTCAGATTACTTTTTGTTCCTTTCAGCGTGTAATCTTGCGCGCTTATGTTAGAGAATAGCGTATAATCTTGCGTGCTTATGTCAGAGAATAAGAAAGGAGACTGGAACCAGACCGAAATGACGGGAGATAAGAACCGTTGTGAACACACACATGCACAGTGTTTTACCAGAGTGATACATTTCACGCACAGGTGAGAGCGTGAGGGAAGAAACATCTATGTGGCCAATGGTGTAAAGCCTGTAAACTGGTATCACACGCACGCTGAGTCTGTGAACTTGATATTATCGCCTTTTAAAATCGACGAAAACTCAGCAGGCTTACGCAAGAGTGTGCAGAAAGAAGACTCGAAGTGATACCGGACAACTGTTTTCACTTTCAGAACACAAAGAATAACTGTAGCAAAGGATTGCTCTCTGTGTGTGCATGTGAACGGAATTGGCAGGTTTCGAGTGTTCACTTTGTGGAGTGTTCAGCGGAGAGATCGCCCGTGAAGGATTGTGTACTGCAGCACCATGTTTACTCCGGGAGAACTGTCGGTGGGCAGAGCTCAACGTGTACGTTTTAAGAAACGTAAGTGATGATTTGTGTTTCTTGTGTTGGTGGCCGAGTGTTTTGCGTCGGTGGGGGTGTTGTGTGTGTAATGTTCGTCTGTCTGTCTGTCTGCGTGTCTGTATGTGTGGTTTGTCTCACGAACCTATAGATAGATATGTCAATGGGTTTGTCTGTGCTCTGTCTAAGCCTTTTCTTACTCCCTTGTTTGTCAAAACCTCTTTCTGTTTTAGACTGATTTTTTGTCTCTTCTCTCTCTTTCTCCTTGCGCGCGCGCGCGCGCGCGCGCGCGTGTGTGTGTGTGTGTGTGTGTGTGCTCGCTCTTACTCTTCGTGGCAACATGTATCCACGTGCACCCGTATTCGTTTTTGCTTTCAGTGTAGAAATAGTATGTATGACCCATGTTTCCGTGTAGCCATGCATATATACACAAACCAAACACGCGTGTGTGTCCAGCATGGACATAGTATACACGAACACGTTGATTTCAAGAAGCTAATCTCGTGTATCTGCATCAGTAGTTGCTGTATACAAGACACTCTCTCCACTATAAAACAAAGTCTAGCCCAGATAGTCGGGACAGCAGTTATTTCCTTTGCTGTTCTGATGCTCATAGTCGAACACGACTGACTATCATACGTACGTTATTATGTTTACCTATGTGTTCTCCTCCCGCGACCACAGATTAGTACCTGTCCTCTCGCCCATCCCCTTCGGGAGTTAATTATGTGGGTTTTTTTTTATATTGTTTTATTTTGTTATCATATATATATATATATATATATATTTTTTTTTTTTTATATCCGTCATTGCATCGTTGTTAGGGTGTGTCAGTGTTAGACCTCTGGGCGGTGTTCCACTTCGTTAGAACTGTTTATTTTCCATTTCGGCAGATAAGGGACCCGCAGTGGGGTTTTTGTTTACGCAATACAAGGCATGCGACAGGGGTTCTGGTTTACACAATATGACAATACGGGTGTAGTGTGACAAAATCAGTTGTATGACACGCACCAGCGCGCGCACTATGCACTGAACGTACGCACACTCAAACACACGCATTCAGCACGCGCACACAGTCACTGCGCGCGTGCGCGTGCACACACACACTTCTCACACACTGCACACTTCTCACACACTGCACACACACATGCACACACACGCACACGAACACACACACAGAGTATACTACACTATGAGACACTGCACAAGTCTCTCTCTCTCTCTCTCTCTCAGTATCTCATTTGAGACTTCGTCGGAAAAAAAAACGCGCACCGCCATGACATGAGAACTTTGCACTGAATGTCAATAAAATGTTAAAGTGTTAAGTGTCTCTCTCACAAACGCATACACACACATTCTCTCTCTTTCTCTTTCTCTCCCTCCCAAACCCCCTGTCTTACATACTCACACACACGCTCAACACTGCACAGCAAAACACACTTCTCTCACAAACACACACTCACTTCCCTCTCTATCACACACACTCTTACACACATACACACACACACGCAACACACACGCGCGCGCGCACACTCAAAACCACTGCACACACACACACACACACACACACACACACACACACACTGATGCTATCACCTTAGACAAACACGCCCTCGCCAACTTAACGAAGGGAGAGCATCTTCATGAAATGACCACCTGCGGCTCGCCCTTCTCCTCACCCATTCTCTCCCCTCCCCCTCAGCACTCTCCCACCCTTCTCACCTTCCCTGACCCCACTTCCACCTCCCCCATGGCCACCCCCCCGCCCCCCCCCCTCCCCCCCCGACTCCAGCTGGCCAGATGGGAAATAACTCTTCGCCGCATGTCGTGGCTCCCATGGGCAAGG
Source organism: Babylonia areolata (assembly GCF_041734735.1). NCBI lineage: Eukaryota > Metazoa > Mollusca > Gastropoda > Neogastropoda > Buccinidae > Babylonia > Babylonia areolata. The sequence goes on from NC_134901.1 coordinate 14,508,942, forward strand.
GCGGGTGGGGAAATGGACGCGTCCTCTCGATCAGTTCAAGTCATGGTTCCGCTCGTTGTTCTGTGAGCCAGCCAAACCCCCAAGACTCCTGCCCTATATTTGTGTGTGTGTGTGTGTGTGTGTGTGTGTGTGTGTGTGTGTGTGTGTGTGTGTGTGTGTTGTTGCTTTGTCTCGCTCTTCGTCTGTCTGTCTGTGTCTCAGTCTTTCTGTCTGTCCGTCTGTCTCTGTTGGCTTGTCTAGCTCTTTGTGTTTCAGTCATTCTGTCTCTTCTGTGTGTACGTTGGTCTCTGTTGGTTTGTCTAGCTCTTCGTCTGTCTGTGTCTCAGTCTTTCGGTCTCTTCAGTCTGTACGTTGGTCTCTGTTGGTTTGTCTTGCTCTTTATCTGTCAGTGTCTCAGTCTTTCTGTCTCTTCTGTGTGTCTTTCTGTCTCAGTCGTGTGTCCCATCTGTCTGTCTCAAGTGTTTATGTCCCTTCTGTTTGTTTCAATGTCTTCTTCCCCTGTGTGTCTAACTCTGGTTTGTCATCACGAAATTATATTTTGCATGCAACAAATGCGAGTATAAAACTGGTTCTTCCCATTTTTGTTTTTTTTCCTCGATCATGCCAGCCCCAAATTGAGTAATTCGTGCTGTATCATTAACACACGATAAAAGTCTGGTGCTTCATGGTATTTGTGTCATTAACATGCAATAAAAGTCTTGGTGCTTAAGGGTCACTGCCATCAACATACGATAAAAGTCTTGGTACTTCACGATGACTGTATCATTAACACACGGTAAAAGAGTCCCTGTGCTTTAGGAAAACACTGACTGATGCCAGGCCAATTTATGCGTTTCGTGGTGTTGTTATGGTTGTAAATAATTCACTCGCGCAGTTTGAAAGTACGGTTCTTGTATGATTAGTACAATGATCTAAAAAGGCGGTGTTTCACTGTACATGCAGGAATTATAACCTCTGACAGACTGCTCTGATACAACCCCCCGTCAAAAAGATCGTTGAAAAGATTCAGATTTCCATAATTTTCGTCAACGGCAAACTAAATGGAAACGAATATCTATTCATTTATCTATTATGTTAATTTTGTTTACACTACTCTGCATGCCCTTCAACTCTTGAGACTGTTCATGGGAGATAACCTCCCTTTTCTTTCTTTCATGTTGACGACACCGAAGGCCTCTCGGGCATTGACGTTGTTGTTCTCCAGAAATAATGAATGATTCATTTTTATTTCTTTTATTCATTTTTTTCTCCATTCTTTATTTCTTTGATTTAATGCCTTTTCACCCGCGGTGATTTAACTTAAATTTTAAACGATCGTATCACAGTGCTACTCATTTCGTCATTTAGGTCAATTCCTGAAAACAGCCTCTTCGACTGCCAAATTTTACAGACTTTCGTGATTTTACAATAAATATATATATTATTTAGTTAAAATTAAAGCAAACGTTAAATTAGCAAGTACTCAGTAGTTTCAAAACATACATATGAAAATTTATTAATGATAGTTGAGCTGCAAGTGTTTGATTATAACAATATGAAACATTTACGAAGTCCGAGCATTTGTTTCTACACTGACGAACCATCAAAGAAGCAGATGTGGAAATCCACAAAGTTAAACCAGCAGGGAGTGATCAGCTGTGTCTGTCTAAAGACAGGAGCCAGCAATGACTGATCAAGCGTTTATATTTTTTTCTGCTCCCCTTATAATACGACATACACAGAAGAACGCCACTCGTCACATTACGTCAAACCTGATGATGGAGTCTCCCGCGGCAGGCAGGCTTATCTGTCAGTGTGTGTCCTCATATGGGAGAAGAGGCCGATTCTGGATGCGCAGCACTTCCCACAAGTGTTGCAAGGGAAAACGTCTCCAGAAGTTGAGCCCTGCTTCCTTCGCTCACGCTTCTCCTTAATGGCCAGCGTTCTATTGTTTTCAAACGTCTTTATGCCACTAGAGCACTGCATCCTCCAGCGACAGCGGTCATGGGCATCAAACCTACTGACGACAATAAAACATGACGTAAAACAAATGACGCACAGAGATGATAATACTTAAGGCTCACTCCCGTTCTCAGAAAGAAATCTGCTGGTCATCAATGGCGAGGGTCCTGATCCGACAAATAACTTCCGCTTTTCTACACCATCCGCTTTCAGCTCTTCTTTACCTTGTGTCAGCAGCGCACTCTTTTCCTCCTTTTCATGGCCCCGACTAACTCTGTCGGTAGAGCGCCGAACTCGCAGTCCGAATGTTGTGAGTTCAAATCCACAACGTCCAACATAAAAATTGGCATTTTCGCTGCTCACCTTTTGTGGTGCTTGGTGATGTAGTGTAGGCCTAGTACTGGGTAGGTCTCCGTCCT
>NC_134901.1:14518801-14526301 GCF_041734735.1 Babylonia areolata
AACCTCTTTGCTGAGGTTGTAAATGATGCGGGCATTATTTTCCGACAGTTCGCCAGTATTCCCTCTTGCATGCGATATACAAATTTGCTTTTGAAACTTTTGAAATCGCACACGCTGCATTGTAATTTATATGTCACTGGATAATTTGAACGCAACAAGAATGTTTGGAATGTTTGTCCATCCACTGCACCCTGTTTATGTCTGCCGCCCTTCTCTCTCTCTCTCTCTCTCTCCCTGTGTGTGTGCGTGTGTGTGTGTGTGTGTGTGTGTGTGTGTGTGTGTGTGTGTCTGTGTGTGTGTGTGTGTGTGTGTGTGTGTCTGTGTGTGTGTGTGTGTGTGTGTGTGTGTGTGTGTGTGTGTGTGTGTGTGTGTCTGTGTGTGTGTGTGTGTGTGTGTGTGTGTGTGTCTCTGTGTGTGTGTGTGTGTGTGTGTGTGTGTGTGTGTGTGTGTGTGTGTGTGCTCGCGCAAAAAAGACACACCCATGCGTTAGATGGAACGTGGAAGGGGGGTGTCGTGCAATACAAATGATAGTACTTTCATCTCTCTCTCTCTCTCTCTCTCTCTCTCTCTGTATATATATATATATATATATATATATATATATATATATATATATATATATATATATATATATATCTTTGTATGTATGTTGAAATTTTGGTTGACACTCAACGAGCTGCTGTTCAATGATGAAGAAAACCCATAAGTAATGTAGACCCCTCGCTTCCGACCACGATCTGCCTTAACGCTGAAGACCTTAAAATCTCGTCCCATTTTCGTAATCTGGGCGTCACTTTCGATCAGACCCTATCTTTCAAGGAGCATATCTCAAATGTTTGCAGGATAGAATACCTAGAACTCAGAAGAATAAGCATCATTCGTTACTATTCAGTTGTCCATAGATGCAACCAAAACACTGCTCTCTTGTTCCCTCCAGGCTTAATCATGGCAATGCATTTCTCGCTGACACCCCAAAATAACTGCTTCACAAGTTCCAAAATGTTCAGAACAATGCAGTGATGTCGATTATAAACTTCCCCAGATGTGAAGTTATCACACCTGTCTTGAAATATCTGCATTGGCTCCGCGTTCAGTCAAGGATTTCGCACAAACTTTGTTCTTCTATTCTCTCACTGACACTTTCTCAAATCTTTCTCTGATAATCTTCGTCAGTACCACCCATCTGGACATCGTTCTTCTACTGATAATCGGAGTCTTCTGAGTTCCATTTGTCAAAATTATTCGGTCAACGTACTCTTACCTCTCAGGGTCCAACCATCTTGAATAGCCATCCATTTAACATTAGACGCCCTACTTTCACAGCCTCTTTGATATCTTCTCTGAAGACCCATCTGTTTAAGCAGTACTGTATCTTTTTCTTTGTCCATAACAGTTCATAACTGCGACCTATCCATTTTGTGTGTGTATGTGTGTGTGTGTGTGTGTGATAATGTGTGTGTGTGTGTGTGTGTGTGTGTGTGTGTGTAAGAGTTGGGCGAGTTGTGTCACGATGTCTGAGGTTCGTGTTAGTTGATTTATTTTACGACTTCGTTGTTTTTAGTTATTTTTTTTTCCTTCTGTATTTCCAAAGCACTTTGAGCCTATTTAGAAAAAGCGCCGCATAAGTGTTCATATTATTATGATTATTATCATCAGTAGATTTTTGTATGACGTATTTTCGTTCTGTGACGTAGTTTTGTTGTATGACGTGGTTGATATGATGTATTTTCAGCCGTGACAGGTTTCTGTCCTGCATGTGATCCGAACTGAAATGAATTGAATTAAATTCAACTCTCAGACGATGTCGCTGCAAAATTATTTTCTCACTGGTTTTGCTCGACATGAAAAGACGACTGAATCAAACCAGCTGCTGTCTCTTCTTGGCAGTGATATTAACAACAGCAGTACTCGTTTGTTAAACAATAGCTGTTGGCTGAAGGTAAGCTTTAGCCATCGCCGTTGTCGTCATAGTATTCTTTTTGTTCTCGTTCTTCTTCTTCATGATGGTTTTGTTCTTGTTCTTTCTTCTCCACCACCTCTACTCTTCTTAGTCCTCCTATTCCTCCTCTGATATTCCTCCTCCTTCTCCGCTAAACCTCATCAGGCATCTGCTTGGCAGATGTGGTGTAGCGTATATGGTTTTGTCCGAACGCAGTGACGCCTCCTTGAGCTACTGAAAACTGAAAACTAAACCTCATCCTCTCATTGGCCTACTCCCCCTCCCCCTCTGCTGTTCCTCCTTTTCGTCTCATTTTGTGTCTGTCTCTTCCACGACTGTCTATAATTTTTTTTCTGATTAAGTCAGGTTAATTAATCAGGACAAACACACAAAGAAATGATCAAATTTAAAAAAAAAGAAAAAGAAAAAAAAAGTGAGGACGACCGTAAAATCAACAACCATATCCTTGACCATTTTCTCGAGTGGAATGCCGCATTCGGCAGTTTTCGGAAGAATACCATCACGCATGCGCGTGTTTTCCGAGTCTTGCCAGCTGTCACTTCGGATGGAGACAGCATTTCGTCAATCTACATTATTTCGCGAACGGCGAGAAAGAGGAAGAGGTTTGGGAAGGGGGGCCGGGGAGTCGTGTGTGTGAGAATGGTAGGGGTGGGGTTCGGAGGTGGATGGAGTAGATTTCAGAGAAAATTGTTTGGCGACAGTTAGGCAACTGGGTTAATCCAGTTACAACGACAGGAGACGGGTTTATTTTCATTATGCTCCGTCTGCCTGTCTGTTTGTCTGTCAAACTGTCCTTATCTGTTTGTCTGTCTCCCACCCTGTTTCAGATTCTTTTCTTTCCCTCGTTCTCTTGCTCTTCTTCCATGCTTTGCTCTTTCTCTTTCTGTCTGTGTGGTTATTTTTTTCTTCTTGTTTATTCCATCTCGTTTTAGTTTCTTCTTTTCCCTTCTAATCGTTTTTATTCTTCTTCCCTTTTTTCCCCTTTCGAGGGCTAGACGAAAAACAAAATTGAACAAAACAAAACAACATTGCTCAGAAAATAAAATGTATTCGACTGTCTCTCTGTCTAGACGAAAAACAAAATTAAACAAAACAAAACAGCATTGCTCAGAAAATAAAATGTATTCGACTGTCTCTCTGTCTCAGTTTCTGTCTTTCTCTCTGTCCATTTTGTTTCTCTTGTTATTCATCACGTTCAGAGCAACACGAAACTACAGAAAATGATACTTTTTTATGAGTTGCTAATAGAGATAATTGTTGGTTAGGTGGTAGCTGCCTCACCGTGTGTCATTCATGTTTGCAGTTTCACTTCATTAGGTTCAGCCCATGATATGCCGGTGTAAGGTTTAAGTTGTCCCAAGTCCCCCCCAAAAAAAACACCCCTGGAAGGAAATTTACCCATTCATGACACTTCCTGGAATATTTGAGAAATGTTCGATGGGAGCATCCAAAATTATTAGATGAGGAAATCACGTCGTATCTCGGTCGGGTATCATCATATCGCATATCATATCACTTAATGCACTCCACGTCGCATTGCAAATTATGTATCATGTTAAACTTAATACAATACACGTCTGATTAAGGCACTGACTGTATTTCATTACGTACATTACGTCATCAGTGCACACCACAATGCAAACTGGCACTGCACTACACATGACATGACATGAAATAACTCGACGCACTCAATTGTAAGACTCGAGAAAAGATTATACTTAACTACACGACGCAACACATGACACTGCGCTGCACTACACAATATTACGTGATATTGCGCTGCATGGCGCGATACAACACAACATAGGCAATGCATTACACTACAAGAGACAGCTTTGCACTCCACAACACGACACAACACATTTCACTGTATGGTACCACACGACTTAATCGACACAACACAACACGACACTGCACTGCACAACACGACATGACATTGTACTGCATGCACTACACAACGACTTTAAACGACACAACACGACACTGCACTGCACAACACGACACGACATTGTACTGCATGTACCACATAACGACCTGACAACGACGCAACACGACACTGCACTGCACAACATGACACGACATTGTACTGCATGCACTACTCAACGACTTTAAACGACACAACACGACTCTGCACTGAACAACACGACACGACATTGTATTGCATGCACCACGTAACGACCTGACAACGACGCAACACGATAAGATTCTGCACTGCAGAACACGACACGACATTGTACTGCATGCACTACACAACGACTTTAAACGACACAACACGACAAGACTCTGCACTGCAGAACATGACACGACATTGTACTGCGTGTACCACATAACGACTTGACAGCGACACAACACGACAAGGCTTTGCACTGCACAACATGACATGACATTGTACTGTACGACGCGACACGTTATTGCAATGTACTGCGCGACACAACGCAATACAACATGACTTTGTAGAACACGACACGACATTGCACTGCAAGACACGACATTGCACTACACGACACAATATTGCACTGTACGTCACATTACACAGTACATTACACTGCACGACACGACATTGCGCTGCACGACACGACACGACACGACACGACATTGCACTGCACGCTATAGCACCGCACAACATTGCACTGCACGATATGACATGACATAACATTGCACTGCACGATATAGCACTGCACAACATGACATGACATCGCACCGCGCGATATAGCACTGCACAACATTGCACTGCACGATATAGCTCTGCACAACATTGCACTGCACGACATGACATGACATCGCACCGCGCGATATAGCACTGCACAACATTGCACTGCACGATATAGCACTGCACATCATTGCACTGCACGATATTGTACAGCACAACATTCCACTGCACTGCACGACATGACATGACATGACATGACATTGCACTGCAAAAAACGAATGACACTCCACTGCACGACATGACACAACACGACACGGCACGATACTGCACTACAAGACAGGATATTGCACTTTACGACAGGACATTGTATGACAGAACATGATGCACTGCACTGCACGAAACGACATTGACACTACACTGCATTGCATTGTGCAATGCAGTGAATGACACTTTGCACAAGACACGACAGTGTACAGCACGATTCGACACGACACAATACGTCATTTTACTGTTCGGAACAGTATATTATAGGACACGACACGATACGACATTACATTGCGCTACATTAGACAAGTTTCATCGACTGCCGTTCTGGACATGACAAGACATGGCGTATGAAACTGTACAGTGTTGAACTGCAGTGCACGACACCTTGCACAGCACGATGTAATACGATGAAACTACAACACACACAAAGACACGATATGGTTGTGGACGACGCGACACGTCATTGCATTACACGACACGACACGACACTGCACTGACTGCAGTGTACGAGAGAGCGCTTTACTCCGCGCAAAACGACGCAGTACTGCACTCGTATACGACAGGCACGACACGATACAGCTCTGCACTGCACTGCACAACACTGCGCAGCACTGCAAAACACGACACGACACACCCACAACACACCGCTCACACCTCCACCCAGTTCTGAAATCAGCCTTGTTACAAAATTCAGTGTCAAGGGTTGGGAATAGGGGTTGGGAAGTGAGGATGGCGAGGTTTTGGGGGTAGCTGGTGGGGATTCGGGGGTTTAGAGGGGGCATGTACACTCCGTATCCCATTCCCGTCACGGTTGATTGGTGGCTTTCGATCAGGGCTTAACGAACCATGACGGCCTGAGTACCAATGTGTGGTATCGGTACCGTGATAAATCAGTGGAGCAGTCCGCGATGAGAAGGAAGGATGAGAGAGAGACACACACAGATACATGCATGCATAATAATTATCCATCAGTTCATCCATCCATTTGTATATTCTTGCGTGCACGCACGCATGCGCGCGCATACAAACACACACACACACACACACACACACACACACACACACACACACACACATAACACATGCACAAACACACTCTCGCACACATACGTACAAACACACCCTCTCTCTCTCCCCCTCTATCCCCCCGCCCCCCGCCCCCTCCCCCTCTCATAATCATGTCCGTATATATGCCCATACATACCTTCATTTTGAATTGGATGGACATACAAACATGGAGAGAAGGACGGAGGAATAGGCATTGAGAGTTGTTCGAGAGAAAACTGTTGGAAAGGAAGGAGGGCGAGAAGGAGGGCGACTGGGAGGGGTGAAGTGGGGGTACTGAACAGAACGCGACAACATAAATAGAGATAAGAGACAACGGAATGAGAGATATGAAGAGAAAAAAAACAACAACAGAAAGACAAGTAGAATGGGCTGGGATAAGGAGGAACGGGGCTGAAGGAGAGCTAGACAGACACACACACACACACACACACACACACACACACACACACACACACATATATATATATATATAGAGAGAGAGAGAGAGAGAGAGACTGAGACTGATATGTTTTATTCACTCAAGGCCATAGCCCCATATGAATGAAGGGCGATAATACAGTATAGAGATGTCACCATACTATCAGTAAACATTCACCATTTTCACAATTAGTTAAAGAAATTATGATAATACCGTTTCTCTTAACTTAAAAGCTTTGTGTAAATACAATGCGAGATTACGTATGACACCATAATCAGATGATGCCATCAATAAACATAATTTAAACAAACATGGACGTTCATAATATTTCTTTGGAATAAATCTTTCGCGAAATCCATGCAACACAGGACACATCAAAACAAAATGCACTTCATCTTCATTTGACAGCTTGCACAAAGGACACAACTTCTCTGTGTGATCAACAATCTTATAACGATATCTGTGCATATGAATTTCAGAAATGCCAAATCTAAATCTTGTTAATAAAACTCGTAGATATCTTTCCATGTTAAACAAAAGATAATTCTTTACTAAGAGAGAGAGAGAGAGAGAGAGAGAGAGAGAGAGAGAGAGAGGGAGAGAGAGAGAGAGAGAGAGAGAGTTGTCGAATAAGTGAGACACAGACAGACAGGTAAAATTTCATCATTCATTATTTACTGTTAAGATGTGTTTTGGAATCATTATTTGTGTCAGGCATGGACACAAACATCTAATCTCTTTTTCACAGCAGTGAAGAGTCAAATCATGTTCCTGGTTAGCTTATCAAGTTATGAACAGAAAATCTCGTTTCCCCTGTTTTGCGTCGCACAGCTATTTCGAGGTGACATAGGAGAGATGGCATGATCGTGTGTGTGTGTGTGTGTGTGTGTGTGTGTGTGTATTTGTTTTGTATTTGTATTTCTTTTTATCACAGATTTTTCTGTGTGAAATTCGGGCTGCTATCCCCAGGGAGAGCGCGTCGCTACACTAAAGCACCACCCTATTTTTTCTGGGTATTTTTTCCCGCATGCAGTTTTATTTGTTTTTCCTATCGAAGTGGATTTTTTTTTTACAGAATTTTGCCAGGAACAACCCTTTTATTGCCGTGGAGAAAACACAGCCCACGGTGTGTGTATG
>NC_134901.1:14528801-14541301 GCF_041734735.1 Babylonia areolata
CTTCATTTATATGGAAATAAAATCTGTTTCATTTCCTGCATCATTTCAGTGATGTTACAGGTACTCACACGCCGCGCATCCGAGTTAGTTACTCCATCCACACCCACGCTTAGTCTGTCGCAATCTGCTTGTAGTTAAAGCCATTGGTTGATTGTTATTTAGATTCAATATGGAAATATTTCATTTATTCATCTATTTATTTATTTGTTTGTTTGTTATTCATTTAAGAGTAGTTTGAAGAGGTAGGATGGTGACTGTAAGGATTGTAAGTCTGAGTGGGGTTTTCCAATGATTCTCCAGTCGATGGGTTTCAAGTGTTTTTTTGTGTTTTTTTCCATGTATCGGTGTAGGTCGTCCAGCAGTATTCTAAGTCGTGTGTCCACATACCTTGCCCTCCCCTCTCCCTCCTCTTTCCGCCCTTGTTTGTCTGTCTCTGTCTCTCTCTTTTTCTCTCAATACCCCCCACCCCTCTCTCTCTGTCTCTCTGTCTTCTTAGTCCTTGTCTCTTTTCTTCTCTCTTTCTGTATGTGCCTGCGAATGGTTGTGGTGGTGGTGGTGGTGGTGGCAGTATTGGTATTAGTAGCAACAATTATTATAACCACGGAAACACTAATGGTTGTTATTGTTGTAGGGTTGTTTTTTTTTTGTTTTTTTACTGTATTGCCCCAGTCCTCTCTCAACTCTGTGTATCTCTAATGTTGCAGTGTGTTCGTGCAGAATCTATAAGTTTTAACAAAACCTACCCCTCCTTTTGGTAGTCTGCTGCACCTTTTCCTGCGTGCCTCCCTACCCTTTTCTCTACCAGTATCGATCTACCCTTTCATCCAATTTTCTCTGTACCATTCCCCTCTTCTGGACACAATAAGATCAATTGATTTCCTTAAGCGCACAGACGCACGCATGCGCGCGCGCGCTCTCACACAACATGGGCATAGGTGCACAAACATAGACACAAACAGCACACACACACACACACACACACGCGCACACACGCACGGACGCACGCACGCTCGCACACACGCACGAACAGTTATATAGATAGAAAGAGAGAGAGAGAGGGGAAGCAGACAGACAGACAGATATAACGAAAGACAGTCGGACAGTCATTGAGAGAGGGGCGGGGTGGGGAGTGGTCGCGCGTCGGTGAGTGAGATAGACAACACACACACACACACACACACACACACAAATATATATATATATATATATATATGCACACACACACGCGCGCACACACACAGACACAGACACACACAGAGAGAGAAACCACAGTCTCTCACGCCCTCACACTGCCAATCACTGCTGACCACTTCATAGACCCAGCTAATGCACGGTCAAGAGAGGGCAATCAGTGATTTTCCGGCCAGATTCCTGTCCATAAGACCCCAACTGACGCCCCGGCCCCCTCCCCCAACACGCACACACACATCCCCCCGAGCCCTGCCAACACGCCCTTCTCCCCGTGTGAGTGGACATGTAGCCACTGAAGGGCACTCACTGGCTGGCTCTCTGCGTGATCTTGTCTCGAGAGGAAGACGGATTATGGCTGCTTACGTGTCAGGGTTATGATAAATCGCTTATGCACCTAAAAGCTGAAGTTGTATTGTGCGGCTGTCAGAGATAGAGTAGGGAGGGAAGATGAAGCACGTATAGAAAAAGGTATTCTGTAAGAAGGAAGGAGAAGGAAGGCAAGAAGAAGGGATGGATAGATGGATGGAAGGAAGGACGGAAGAAACGAGGGAAGGAGGGAGAACGAGAAGAAGGAAAACGGATGAACAAGTCAGAGAGGAAGAAGAAAAAGAAGAGGAACGGGAGCAGAGGAACAAAGGATGTTGATGATAGGAAACGTAGAGGAAAAAAAAGAACTAATAGTTATCTGTGAAAACGTTATATTCCATGATCACAACTATTTTTGTATTTATCATTATCAGATGCATTTATAAAATACTCAGCCTCCCACCTCCAAGAAAAAAGTAAGAGAAAAATTCTGCTGCATTGGGTTTTCAATTAGATCTGATCACTGGAGGAAGGTAGCAGAATGGTTAAGACGCTTACCTGCCAATACAGAGTCCGTGAGGGTCTGGGTTCGAATCCCGCTCTCTGCCTTTCTCCCATGTTTGACTGGAAAATCAAACTGAGCGTCAAGTCATTCAGATGAGACGATGAATCGAGGTCCCGCGTGTGTGGTATGCACTTGGCGCTCTGAAAACATAAGTCACTGCAACAGAATGGTTGTCTTCTGGCAAAAGTTTGTAGAAAAATTCCGCTCTTACAGGTATACACATATAATGCCTGAACCGAGGTCCCGTGTGCAGCACACACTTGGCGCACTGAAAAAGAACACAATGTGGCAACGAGAGTGATGTCGTCTGGCAAAATTACGTAGAAGAAATCCACTCTTATAGGTACACAAATGTATACGCATGCACTCAAGGCTTGGTGAAGCGCGTTGGGTTATGTTGCTGGTCAGGCGTCTGCTTAGCAGATGTGGTGTAGCGCATAATTATGGATTTGTCCGAACGCATTGACGCCTCCTTGAGAAAGTGTAACTGAAACAGGTGTTAACGACAACCAGTTTTGTAAAGAATGAAAGCGATAGACCACCCCGTCCATATCTTCCCTCGTCCCTTCCCACGGCTGAGCGATGCCAGGTGTCGCGTGCGACAGTGTAGCGTTGAAAAAAAAAAAAAAAAGAGAAGGAATTTGGGTCAACTTGACCCCTCGAATACGTCATGATTTTCGCTGTTTGTTTTGTTTTTTCTTGTTCCCTTCTTTCTTTCTTTATTTCTATGCGTGCGTGCACATGTGCGTGTGTACGCGCGGATGAGCGTGTGCTCCTTCCCTCCCTCTAGTCAGCTCAGGTTGATGTTTTCTTTTTCTCGTGCATGCATATCTGCCGGTTGTTTAGCTCAACTACAAGTTTGATAAGGACAATTCATACGGAATCTACCTCGACGGGTCAGATCAACTGGGGAAGAACAGTGTGTTTTGCGGGCTTCGCGCCGACGGCCAAGAGTTTCACTTCGACTTGGCTCTAAACACGAACCTGTTGTCCGACGATTTTGTTGTGGGGTACTGGGGCGGAAATGGAAGCATGCAACGCAGCAAGGAATTGTGGGACCGGAAGAAGAGAGGGACCAACGGTCGTCAACGCCGCACTAGTCACTGTTCCTGCTCCATTCGTTTTGGAGTGAGGGGTTGTTTTTTACCGATTCAGTTCGGGTTTGGGGCCTCCAGTGCCACTACATTTCCTGGGTCCATGTCCGACCAGGAGGTCTGGAATTACGTCCTAGTTCCAGGGATTTAATCTCCCGTATTATTTTTTTTCACGAGCTCTTGAGGTGAGTCAGGTTAGAATGGTGAAGAATGCTAGTTTTGTTTTTATTTTTCTATAGACAGGAAGCGGCCGTTGATATATATATTTCAGGGGTTTTTTTTTTGGTGTTGTTGTTATTACTGCATTTGAGATACATACTTTAATTTCAGTGCAGTATGGCCCTGCCAATCCTTGTGGATTCTGATTTATGTATATCTGTGTACACACATTCTGCTATTGTTTTGTTTTGTTTTTTTTACAGTTGTATTAAGGCATTCAGCTGTACATGTGAGTGTGTGCGAAACCCCTCTGTGTGTCTGCTTTAGCACATGTACTGTTTTTTGTTGTTTTTTTATATTTTCGCTTGACTCTTGACTTGAGTCTTTTTACAGCTCTGAAGAGTGGTCCGCCATTGTCCTGGACATCCACATCCTTCCCTGCACCCGTGATACCCTGAGACTGTCACAGGGGTGTCCCCAACGTATACAACTGCCGCTTTACACCCCATCTGTCTACAGAAAGACTAGAACTCCCAGTGGTCGCCTGCATCGTGCGTTGTTTGTGACAAGGACCTGTGTGTTCGGAACTAATGCGAGTCGTACATGGACGGTAGAGGATGCGTGTGTATGTGTGAGAGCAGTGCATAAGAGGGGTCAGTGTACGTGTTCGAGCGAATGTAATTTACTCATTTATTTTTCCCTCATTCCCACTTATGATGTGGCAATTTGAATTAGCGGGTTAGTAAGTTTGGGGAGTGGAGGGGGTATTAAGGGAAATAGTTAGGCCCCACTGCTGTTTTGGTTGTCAGTATATCCGTGTGAGTGAGTGAATAAAGTGTGGTATTGTGTACAAATTCTTGGTGTTGGCTGCATTTAATTGAGCGTGCGAGGATCCGGAGACCCATTTTTTCTTAAATTTTCTTTTATTAGATTGCGCGGGGCCTGTCGGGTTGTAGGTGGTCCTCAACCTCGACCGGTCACGTGACAATTTTTGGGGGCTCGTCCGGGATCTTCCGCTTCCCGATCGCCGCTCGCAGCTTTCACTAAGTAGTTTGTATTATCCAGGTTATTTATTTATTTTGTAACTGGCAATGTTTTGTTTTTATTATATGTGGGAAGCTAGAGTGGGAAGTTAACAGTAAATATATATATATATATATTTTTTTTTTTTTTTTCACTCACTGGGGTTTAGGGTGTCTATTCCACGGGGGGTACCCTGTATCTACACTGACTGCTCCTCATAAACAGTTTTTGAAGAACACAAGGGGTGATAGCTATTCGTAGTGGTAACTCAGCATTTCCGTGTTTAACTTCTTCATAATCCCCTGGTTTTGTTTGTGCATAGTGTCAGGGTCCGTTACGATGGCTTCCAAGTATGTCATGGGAAAAGATCCATCCCAAGGACCGGTTACAAGGTCAGCCACGGCCTCAGGCAAGAAAGAAGTGGTCGTTGTCGGGGAGGATTCTCCCTTTCTGAAAACTCTGGGCCCTGGCTCAGGAATTTCTCGGCAGTCCCCTAATTGGATCAAGGAGATGATGGAGGCACAGTATAACACCCCTCCAGTCACTTCCACAGTGGTTTGGACAAATGTCACCACTCCTGGGGGAGCTTTTGCAGGCCCAAGGTTCCCCAGTCCTTCACAGGTACGTTCTCAGATAACTACCTCAGGCACTGGGTACGTCACTGGCACTCCTGGGGTTATGACCTCACGGGTTTCAGAGTCTAACACGCATGATAATACCTCCATGGTGGGGGGCGACGTTACATCCCTCATTCTGTATTTGGAGAGAAAGGAGGAGATGCGTCGACAAGATGAGGAGAGGAAAGAAGAGATACGTCGACAGGAGGAGGAGAGGAAGGAGGAGATGCGTCGACAGGAGGAGATGGAGCTCCGGCAGTTAGAGCGAGAGAGATTTGAGCTTTTGGCTCAAAGCCTTGCTCAGCGGCCTAGCCGAGAGGAGTCCCCGGCAGCGAGACTGCCCACTTTCGCCCCTCCAAGGCTGACTCTTCCTGAGTTACGCCCAGGCGACGATGTCGATGATTTTTTAGATCATTTCGAAGCAGTCGCTGACTCCTATAACATGGCAGAAGAGACTCGATCACTTTACTTGATTAGTTCCTTGACAGGAAAGGCCCGGGAGGCATTTAACAGCTTACCTCCGGAGAGTTCTTATACTGATCTGAAAGCGGCGCTTCGCCGTCAGTTCAGGATATCCCCTGAAGCTTACCGTAAAAAGTTTAGGGAGATACGCAAAGCCGGAAGTGAGTCCTTCATCCAGTTTGGGATTCGTCTTAAGCGCACGCTCGAGCACTGGGAAACCATGTCCGGAATGGCACTGAGGGACTTGATTCTCATTGAGCAGCTTCTCAGCACTGTGACAGATGACCTGGCTGTGTGTATCAGGGATGAAGGCCTTAGAACGTTCCAGGAAGTCATAGAGAGGGCCGAACGCTTTGCGGAAGCTAGAAGGGGAATCAGGGTCTTCAAGACCAGTGCAGGTTCTCTAGGTGGGGGACTCAAGTCTTCGCCCATGCCGAAGCGTGGGAACCTAAGCTATTCTCAACATCCGTTGGCTGAACAATCACCGTATTCAGTTGTTCCGCCTCGTGGCAGCATGGCGTCTGCCCCTAAGTCGGCCACTGCACCGGGTAAGGGGGGCAATCAGTGTTTTTATTGTGGTGATGGGGGACATTACAAGCGCGACTGTCCAAAGTTAAAGAGAGACCGGAGGCAACAAGCGGCAGTCGGCCACACACACGAGAGTTGCGCTTTAGCAACTGTACCTGTGTTCAGCGCTGAACAACAAGGTGACCAAGGAGGAATGGGGCCTACCTGTTCTGTGTTTCTCAGCCTCGTAGAGGATCGGATAGTCGATTCTATTCGAGACTCTGGCGCTACATGCACTTTCGTTGACGAGAGTGTGGTACCTCCTGACGCCGAGAAAGGAGGAACGTGTCAGGTGACTGGAGTTGAAAAGTCCTTCAACGCTGTCCGTCCTTATGTTAAGGTACAGGTTGCTACACCGTACTTTAAAGGAGCTGTGTGGGCTGTGGCACTCCGGAATCCTGCATATACACTGCTCATTGGTAACAACGTGCTTTTCGCAGACGGTACACGACAAGGGGTGTCGACACAGCTACCCAGGGAGGTGCTGGCAGCAGTAACCACACGAGCGATGGCAAGGGATCAGGCGCCCGTCTTACAGCCTACTCAGGGACCGGTGACAGACGCAGTAGCTCTCCACACAGATAGGGAGACCATCCGTCGTCTTCAGACCAGAGACCACACCCTGCAGCAACTGAGACAAGCGACAACTCCCAATATCAACACAGAACGGGAGGGTAAGGCATCTTACACAATGCATGACGGTCTCTTGTTCCGTGTGTTCCACAAGAACGGGGAGCACCTCAAGCAACTGGTGGTACCTCTGGGCCTCAGGCGCACTGTTCTCTCCCTAGGGCATGACATACCCATGGCGGGGCATTTGGGAGTTCGGCGGACACAAGAGCGAGTGTGGCAACACTTCTACTGGCCTGGCATGTGCAAGGATGTCCGCCAGTACTGTCGGTCGTGTGACGTCTGTCAGCGTACTTCTCCGCGTGGTAAGAACCAGCGTGTGCCGTTAGGTACTGTCCCTCTTGTGTCAGAACCCTTCCAGAAAGTGGGAGTGGACATCGTAGGTCCAATCACTCCAGCCTCTGCGCGGGGCAATCGTTACATTCTGGTGGTCGTTGATTACGCCACACGTTACCCAGAAGCCGTTGCGTTGAAGGGAATCGATTCTGTCACAGTTGCAGACGCACTGTGGCAAATGTGGACCCGAGTGGGAGTACCCTCGGAGGTACTCACAGACAGAGGTACCCAGTTCACAAGTGACGTGATGGCTCAGGTAAACCGGTTGTTGGGGATCCATGGCAGAACTACGACTCCGTACCATGCACAGGCAAACGGTCTTGTCGAGCGTTTCAACGCCACCCTGAAGAAAATGATCCAACGCCTCTGTATTGAGAAGCCCAAGGATTGGGATCTGTTCATTCCAGCCGTCCTGTTTGCGTTCAGGGAAGTGCCACAGGAGTCCCTGCGGTTTTCTCCCTTTGAGCTTCTGTATGGCCGCACGGTCAGGGGGCCCATGGCTCTTTTGCGCCAGCTGTGGACCAAGGAAGCGTCATCGCCTCCAGAAACCCTCACGGAGGTAGAGTACGTGGTGGATCTGCGCAATCGGCTGGAAGAGACCTGCAGGCTGGCACGAGAGAACCTGCAGCAAGCAGCCACCAAGTACAAGCGACAGTATGATAAAAAAGCCCGTGAGCGATGGTTCGAGGTAGGAGACGAAGTCTTGCTGCTCTTACCAGAGAAAAAGAACAAGCTCCAAATTGCTTGGCAGGGCCCCTACAGGGTGATAGAGCGGGTGGGCGACTGGGATTACCGTATTGCGGTCAAAGGAACCCCACGACTCTATCATGCCAATCTGCTGAAGCGGTACACCCGGAGAGAGGAGTGTTCCGCAGCTGTAGCCCCAGTGGTCATAGAAGAAACAGAAGATGACCACACAGGCTCTTTCAGCTCACAGGGGATTCCACTTCTACCCCTGCAAGCAGAAGAGACATGGAAAGATGTCTCTGTCCACACAAACCTCACTTCTTCACAGAAGCAGGAAATCATGGATATCTGTCAGAGTGCTAGTGGCGTTCTCACCGACCTTCCCCTCAGGTGCACCGTGGGGGAGTGTGAGCTGGTTCTGGAGGACATTACACCAGTACGAGTCCGCCAGTACCCACTGCCCCACTCACAGTATGACGTAATCAGAGAGGAGGTCCAATCCATGCTGAAGATGGGAGTGATTGAGCCTGCCACGTCACCTTACTCTGCACCCATTGTATTAGTCAAAAAGAAAGACGGGAAGGTTCGCTTCTGTGTGGACTTTCGCCGTCTCAACCGGGTACTACGCTTTGATGCAGAACCGTTGCCCGATGTCAACCAGATTTTTGCAAAGCTGAGCCATGCCAAGTACTTTTCTAAACTCGACTTAGCTAAAGGGTATTGGCAGATACCCATGAAAGAGAGTGACCGACCCAAGACCGCATTCACGACGCCACAGGGTCAGTTTCAATGGCTGGTGATGCCGTTCGGGCTGAAAACGGCCGGTGCGATTTTTAGTCGCATCATGCGAAGAGTTCTGGGACCACTGCAGTTAGATGATGCCCATAACTTTATGGATGATCTGCTGCTGGCCACCGGTACTTGGGATCGTCACACCGAAGTTCTGCAGCAGATACTCTGCCGCCTACAGGAGGTACAGCTGTCGGCGAGACCTACTAAGTGCCAGCTTGGCTGTCCGGAAATCGGCTTTCTTGGACACCACCTCCAGGGTGGTCAGCTGCACCCAGAACAGGACAAGGTAGCAAAAATCCGGGAAGCACACCCTCCTGCCACAAAGAAGGAGCTGCGTGCTTTCCTTGGACTGGCTGGCTATTACAGGCGTTTCGTGCCTAAGTTCTCAGAAACAGCCCTACCTCTGACCAACAAGACCAAGGGCAGTGAGCCCAACAAAGTTCTGTGGTCGGATGAGTGCCAGAAAGCCTTTGACAAGTTAAAAGAAGCACTCATCAACCCCCCAGTGCTGGTCCTTCCCGACCCTAGCAAAACATTTGTGCTACGGACAGACGCCTCAGGGTTGGGCCTTGGGGCCGTGCTTCTTCAGGATCACGGTGAAGGACTACAACCCATAGCTTTCGCCAGCAAGAAGCTCAGTGGAGCTGAACAGCGGTACCACACCATAGAGCAGGAGGCACTGGCAGTGGTTTGGGGTATACGGAAGTTCTATCCCTACCTGTACGGAAGGCATTTTGTGCTTGAGAGCGACCATCATCCTCTCAAGTATCTGCACCGTATCCGTCCCGTCAGTCGACGTCTCATGGGATGGGCTGTGGAGCTCCAGTCTCACAGCTTCACCTTCAGACACATCAAGGGTGTCGACAACCTGGGGGCAGACTACCTGAGTAGGACTGGGCAGTAACTGGAGGTTTGACTCATGCCGAGTCGCTGCACCAGGGTTGACCGGCGTGTTAGCCTTGTCCCACTGTTTCTCCATGCGATACAGATTTAGCCCTAGCGGATGGTTGGAACGCTTGATCCGTTGGTCTGTTGAGCAGGGACGGTGCACAGCGTTTACCATTTCTTGTGTTTTGTTTCACATAATTATTTTACAATTCAAGTAATTGACGAAGCATGTCAACCGTGCATGGCTGTAAGTGTGAATCTCAGATTTGAGATCAACACTTTTAAGGAGGGGGGAAACTGTCGCGTGCGACAGTGTAGCGTTGAAAAAAAAAAAAAAAAAAAAGAGAAGGAATTTGGGTCAACTTGACCCCTCGAATACGTCATGATTTTCGCTGTTTGCTTTGTTTTGTTTTTTCTTGTTCCCTTCTTTCTTTCTTTATTTCTATGCGTGCGTGCACATGTGCGTGTGTACGCGCGAATGAGCGTGTGCTCCTTCCCTCCCTCTAGTCAGCTCAGGTTGATGTTTTCTTTTTCTCGTGCATGCATATCTGCCGGTTGTTTAGCTCAACTACAAGTTTGATAAGGACAATTCATACGGAATCTACCTCGACGGGTCAGATCAACTGGGGAAGAACAGTGTGTTTTGCGGGCGTCGCGCCGACGGCCAAGAGTTTCACTTCGACTTGGCTCTAAACACGAACCTGTTGTCCGACGATTTTGTTGTGGGGTACTGGGGCGGAAATGGAAGCATGCAACGCAGCAAGGAATTGTGGGACCGGAAGAAGAGAGGGACCAACGGTCGTCAACGCCGCACTAGTCACTGTTCCTGCTCCATTCGTTTTGGAGTGAGGGGTTGTTTTTTACCGATTCAGTTCGGGTTTGGGGCCTCCAGTGCCACTACATTTCCTGGGTCCATGTCCGACCAGGAGGTCTGGAATTACGTCCTAGTTCCAGGGATTTAATCTCCCGTATTATTTTTTTTCACGAGCTCTTGAGGTGAGTCAGGTTAGAATGGTGAAGAATGCTAGTTTTGTTTTTATTTTTCTATAGACAGGAAGCGGCCGTTGATATATATATTTCAGGGGTTTTTTTTTTGGTGTTGTTGTTATTACTGCATTTGAGATACATACTTTAATTTCAGTGCAGTATGGCCCTGCCAATCCTTGTGGATTCTGATTTATGTATATCTGTGTACACACATTCTGCTATTGTTTTGTTTGTTTTTTTTACAGTTGTATTAAGGCATTCAGCTGTACATGTGAGTGTGTGCGAAACCCCTCTGTGTGTCTGCTTTAGCACATGTACTGTTTTTTGTTTTTTTTTTATATTTTCGCTTGACTCTTGACTTGAGTCTTTTTACAGCTCTGAAGAGTGGTCCGCCATTGTCCTGGACATCCACATCCTTCCCTGCACCCGTGATACCCTGAGACTGTCACAGGGGTGTCCCCAACGTATACAACTGCCGCTTTACACCCCATCTGTCTACAGAAAGACTAGAACTCCCAGTGGTCGCCTGCATCGTGCGTTGTTTGTGACAAGGACCTGTGTGTTCGGAACTAATGCGAGTCGTACATGGACGGTAGAGGATGCGTGTGTATGTGTGAGAGCAGTGCATAAGAGGGGTCAGTGTACGTGTTCGAGCGAATGTAATTTACTCATTTATTTTTCCCTCATTCCCACTTATGATGTGGCAATTTGAATTAGCGGGTTAGTAAGTTTGGGGAGTGGAGGGGGTATTAAGGGAAATAGTTAGGCCCCACTGCTGTTTTGGTTGTCAGTATATCCGTGTGAGTGAGTGAATAAAGTGTGGTATTGTGTACAAATTCTTGGTGTTGGCTGCATTTAATTGAGCGTGCGAGGATCCGGAGACCCATTTTTTCTTAAATTTTCTTTTATTAGATTGCGCGGGGCCTGTCGGGTTGTAGGTGGTCCTCAACCTCGACCGGTCACGTGACACCAGGATTTGGTGAAACACATAAACGTTAATACTGCATACAGCATGTTTGTATTTAAACACATTGCTTCGTTTTGTTCATAGATTAGTAAACGTTCACGATGATTCTGATTTGTTGAGATATAATTTCTGGTGCAGCTTGTTTTCAACAGCGAAGTGCGCGTGTATTTGAATCTGGTGTTTTCTATTGTTGAAAAAGATACGAGTTCTACACACTGGCTTGGCTGTCACTTTCGATGCGATTTCTGGTCATTATTTTACAAGAAATTTCTTCCCCGTCCCTCAGGACTGTACTAATTTGTAGACGCACGCACGCACACACACGCGCGCGCACACACACACACCTCTCTCTCAACACACACACACACACACACACACACAATGCGCCAGGAATTCTATCTTATCAAATCATCCTTTGAGGAAGGAACGAGACTGTTCCGAAAATTTGGAATACCTGATAGGTTGATGTGTTTGTTTTTCCTCTCTCTCTCACTCTCTCTCTGTATATGTATAATTATGTGTGTATAGATATATATGTATATATATATATATATATATATATATATATCACATACATACATACATACATACCGTGTTGAACCAGGCCATGATTTTGCCGTTTCTTCACTTTTCTTTGGGAAAACGATGACATCTGGGTCTGTATGCTCGAGGAAGACAAGTGCAAGGAAATAGTATCTCTTCTGTAAAAAACAAAACAAAAAAACAAAAAAAAACAACAACACACATTTAGGGTAGACAGATATATAAAAGGAGGGAAGGGGAGGAGTTGGATGGTGATACAAACCTTTAAAAAAAACACACAAAAAAGCAGCAGCTAGGGGCCGTTTGATTTCTGTCACTGAGGGAGAGAGCCAATTCCATGCGTGTGATATGACTGCTGTTGCGTTCCCTGTGGACACATCAGATGTCTGGGCTATGGCAGTGAACTACCCCCCCCCCCCACCCCCCACCGCCCCGTCCCCTTTCACCCCACCCCCCATGGCAAGGGCTCCAGAGACTCCAGTCACAATTTAGCGGTGTTCTCAGTCTGAGCAGGAGAGATCCAGGGACTCCAGTCACAATTTAGCAGTGTTCTCAGTCTGAGCAGGAGAGATCCAGAGACTCCAGTCACAATTTAGCGGTGTTCTCAGTCTGAGCAGGAGAGATCGAGAGACTCCAGTCACAATTTAGCGGTGTTCTCAGTCTGAGCAGGTGAGATCGAGAGACTC
>NC_134901.1:14543801-14558801 GCF_041734735.1 Babylonia areolata
CAGTGTTTCTGCCTAGGTCAGGCATCTGCTTACTCCGACATATCTTTTTCCCCCGTCTGATAGCCCTTCTGGTGTAAACACATTTAAACAAAGAAGAAAAGCACAGTTTTCCCCCTTGTATGTGCATGCGACGCATTGTATATTGATCAGCCTCTTTCAAGCTGAATTGTTTTCCCTTGCATTTCTTTTTCTGTATCCTCTTAGGGACGATACTCTGCTTCCTCGGGCTATCTCATGTTTTGAACTCATATTGTCGTATTCCAAATGCCACAGCATAGGGAACTGTAAATTCTGACAGTTTACAGGGTACTGTACATATCAGCAGTTCACAGGGAACTATAAGTGCTGTCAGTTCACAACTTACTGCAAGTAGCAGCAGTTCACGTTGAACCACGAATGCCAGCAATTCACAGGGAACTATAAAGACCCGCATTTTACAGGGAGCTACAAGTGCCATCATGTCACAGTGAACTATAAATGCCATCAGTTTACGGGAAACTATAAGTGCCAGGATTTCACAGAGAACTATAAGTGCCAGCAGTTCACAGGGAACTGTGGATGACAGGTCGCCACGAAGTCATCCTTCGCAATGGACTCCGCACAACTGCATCGCGACATTGTGTTCAGTAATGCCTGCTGTGATTCAGTAGATACAGATACACTTGTCACCCAGTAGTGTTTCTGACAGATCGGCAGTGAGCGAGACTATTTTATCGCAACAGAAAAGATAAGCGTCCAGAGCCCAATTCAGAAATAAAAGATGTTCAAAGTTCAAGGTCCCACAGCATCCGCGACATGGGAACTGCCATTTCCACCCGATTGTTGACAGGAGATGTCAGTGATGGCCAGATGGTAGCAAAGTCTGTATGCCTTAGTATAGAGTTTGTGTGTGGATGAAGGCGACTTGGGTGACTGGGGGCAGTTGTCCATTTGATGGCAGGTGGAGGAAGTGAGGGGATGGGGGTTGGAGGGATTGGGGAGTTTGATTGGCTGTGCCCAGACCAGGAAATACAGGAAGTCCCTCACGTGGAAGTGGGGAAGGGGAAGGGTTGGGAGGCAGAGACAGGAGGATGGGGAAGTAATATCATGGCGTGGAGATATTTTCATTTTCGTGTGGGCTGGTTTGATTTATTGTTGTTATTGTTGTTCTTGTTATTGCTGTGGTTATTTTTGGTCCCTCAGCGAGTTAGACATCCTTGGTGTGAAATAACACGAGTTTATGTATGCAGTTGCATCCATCATTAGGGATTTTTTTCTTTTACTTTTTGGACAAATGGAGGCTGCTACCCAGACAATTTTCCATTGCCTGATATAGCAGGTATTTTGTGTTCTTTTTATATCAAAAGAAAAGAAAAGAATGAAGAAAACCCTCACAGTGTTTCCATGGGGAAAGTTAGATTGAATCCGAAATGTTATCAGTCTGCAAGTACGATTTCACGTCATTTTGTGTGTCCATTCATTGTTAAACATCATACATAGTTTTCGGAAGAATATATTTTTTCCGAAAAGTGTGTTTGAAGTTTATAACAAATTCTCTCTCTGTCTCTCTCTAACACAAAAATACACTCACAGAGGAGCGCACGCGCACACAGACACAGACACACGCACACACACAAATAGGGGCGCGCGCGCGTGCACACTGACGTACGACACACACAAACACACACATCCACCTTCGCCCGATGCCAGTTCCCATCCATATCCACTCCCTGTCCTTTCCAGGAAGAGAAACAGACACCCGAATAATTTTATTTTGCGAAGCAAACTACCTCGATCCGATTACATGGTTGATGGCGATCAATTATTTTATTTTCCACTGACAAATAGCTTCATTTAGATGGTCCAGCTCTGCCTGTCAGTGTGTGTGTGTGTGTGTGTGTGTGTGTGTGTGTGTGTGTGTGTGTGTGTGTGTGTGTGTTGTAAGAATGTAATAACTTATGATATCTTTGATAATTATCTTTAATCCAAAGCAGCACTTTAGAACTGTACAAGATGTAAATCACTTTAGGTTCATGAATTCACACGTAATGCAACTTACCTTCTTACAGGCAAGTTGAATTTTCAATAAGTTTCTTTAAAATGCTTGGCAGAGATGCTTGCATACTATTATATCGATATACTGGTTCACTCTGAACAGGTTTAGAGTCACCAAGCCAGAAACTTATCATCACCTGCAACAAAAATGACGGCGATTTCTTTGTTATTTATTACCTTTCCGACAAAACATTGCGACAACATCGACAATAAAGATGCTGCAAAACGATGTTCCAAGTTACCTTGAAGAAAAGGAACCAACAACAGCAACAACAACAGCAACAACACAACAATAATTCTTGATTAATGTTTGGCCGCTTTCACAAAATGCACAGATTTTTTTAAAATCTGTATTGGCGCTCGAATACGGTGTGTTTGAAACAGATTTCTCTTATCTATCAGGATCCTGAATGACACATTCTTTCCTGCCACTTCTTAGTCAATCCTGGAAAGTGGTTCCCACAATTTGACAGGTATAGTCAGTGTATTTGGATGTGTTCGTAAGCAGTGACCATGTCTGATCAAAAGGAGCTCACAGCAATTCTGTCGTGCGTTTTATTTATTTATTTAAAAAAATTTTTTTTTTATAGTATTCTAAATGTTGTTGTTGCTACTACTGCTACCCCCGAAGGCGGAGTATGACTGCCAACATGGCGGGGTGAAAACGGTCATACACGTAAAAGCCCACTCGTGTACTTACGAATGAATGTGGGAGTTGAAGCGCACGAACGCAGAAGAAGAAGAAGTTACTACTGCTACTGCTGCTGCTGCTGTTGTTGTTGTCGCGATGCTTATTCTACTCTGATGAAGATGAAGGCAGCTAGCAAATTTAATCAGTCTGTCCCAGACGGCTGGTCCTTTCTCCCAGGAGGATATTTCTCTGGGGAGAACGTTTCTGTCTGATAACAGACATTTCGTTGCTGGAATCGAATGATCCACGGAACCTGTCAATGCTTGATTACTTTAGAGATTATCATTGACGGTGAAATTTTGACCAAAGGCCAGTAAGTCATGCTGGCGCGCGCGCGCGCGCACACGCACACAAATATACGTGTGTGTATGTATGTATGTGTGTATATATATATATATATATATATATATAGATTGTTTTGAATAAGTTTCATTGCAACATCCAAGTTTTGCAAATTTTATGAAAATGTTAGGATTTGTTGTACTTTTCGTTTTCTGTATTTTATTTTAATATATCCATTTTTTTTTGCGAGAGAATGATCCTGTAAAAAGAAAATTCATTCAGTAGTCTACCCCTCTGTCTCCATATCTGTCTCTGTCTGTCTGTCTGTCTCTCACAGAGTGCCCGCACACTAACAATCATACACACACGTACGCGCTCGCACGCAAATAAACACACACAGACACACTGACTTACATACACACACATACACATATACGCACTCTCAGACACGCACACACACGCACGCACGCACACACACATACACAAACACATACACACGCACACATACTGACACGCACGCACACATGCATGCACGCACACGTACACGCAAACTCTTTCTCTCAGTCCCTCTCCCCCACCTTTCTGTCTCGTTGAAAGTCCAGTTTTGTTTTTTATACAGTATAATCTCGAGTTTCCTCGCTTTCCTTCGGCCCAGGATTTTAAACTACACACCGGAAATTTCTCCGCAAGACAGATTACCGGCTAATCTGATCATCAGCAAAACCGCTTGGAATTTTTGCCAAAACAGTTGGATTAGAAATTCCAGTGGCCGTTGCGAAACTGAATGCCGACCCACCATAAGGTTCTGGATTGCCTGACACGTCACAGCCCACGTGTTTGACTGCCGAGTCAATCAATCAGTCAGTCAGTCAATCAATCAATCAATCAATCGATCAGTCAGTCAACCAACCAGTAAAACAAGGAGTTTAATTAACAACTGGCCATCCAGTCAAACCTTTTTCAGTAAGCGAAAGAGATAATTCAGCAGGCAAAAAACCAAACAAAAAAAACAAAAAAAAAAAAACAAAACACACACACACACACACACACACACACACACACACACACACACACAGAGAGAGAGAGAGAGAGAGAGAGAGAGAGAGAGAGAGAGAGAAAATGAAACCGAAACAAACAACAAGGAGTTCAACAAATGGTCATGAAAGCAAACAATAAAGCAGTCAATAGGTCATTGCAGGCAGTCAACGAAAACAGCAACAAAACTCAGAATACCGACCAAAAAAAAAAAAAAAAAAAAAAAATTTCAGAAAGCGAAAGAGACGATCCAGCAAGCAGAGAAAACACAAAGAAAAAAAGAAGAAGATAGAAACATTTAACAAACACACAGAAAATGAAACCGAAATAAACAAAACCAAACCAACACAGACCATGTTCTTGCCCAGCAATCAGAGAGGCCATATTAGAGCCGAAGGCGGGGTAGGGGCTTTGGGAGGATGGGAACGAGGGGGGGAGAGGGGGGGGGGAGCAGGGGTGGATTTTAAAACCTTCTCAGCATCCGAAACCATAACATCGACAAGAAAACATCCGGCGAAGAAAAAAAAAAAAAAATCAAAGCACGAAAACGGAAACGAAAACAAGAAGAAAGAATATTGGGAAGTTTTAACAAAAATGGAAATTTGAAAATTGAAAAGTAAGCAAAGCAAAACGCAAAAGATCACATGTAGAATGAAAATGCAAAAGCCTATCTGGCGTAACGACTCACTGAGCAACCTTCTCCGGTTTATCTTGAGTTTTGTGTGTGTGTGTGTGTGTGTAGGTGTGTGTGTGTAGGTGTGTGTGTGTGTGCTCAGCATCCGAAACCTTAACAGCGACAAGAAAACATCCGGCGAAGAAGAAAAAAAAAAATCAAAGCACGAAAACGGAAACGAAAACAAGAAGAAAGAATGTTGGGAAGTTTTAATAAAAATGGAAATTTGAAAATTGAAAAGTAAGCAAAGCAAAAAGCAAAAGATCACCACATATAGAATGACTGAAAATGCAAAAGCCTGTCTGGCGTAAAGACTCACTGAACAACCTTCTCCGGTTTATCTTGAGTTTTGTGTGTGTGTGTGTGTGTGTGTGTGTGTGTGTGTGTGTGTGAGAGAGAGAGAGAGAGAGAGAGAGGGAAACGAAAAAAATATTCAGTATAGTCCACAGTTCATTATAAAAGGGATCCATAAAGTATATATACAGAACTGCATTTATTGTGAACACAAAGATATTAGAAATATACTGGCCAAATGTGCAAACAACTTCTGCTCGTGTACAGGTGGAATAAATCAGCATTCAAGAACAGCTCTTTCACTGCTTTAGCGAGCCTGTTTAAGGTTTCATGTAATAATGTTGTTATTTAGGTTTGTCATCAGTAAGGTCACGTGTAAGAGACATGTGTTTACATTAAATTTTGTTCAAGAAAGAGAGAGAGAGAAAGGCAGACAGGCAGACACACAGAACAAATTAACAAAGTGGAAGATTAATCATCAATGGATCGGTATTTTCAAAAAGCACAGTTGCACCGGAATTCGACACTTGCAGGACTGGCAGATATGTTCTTGCATTTAAACAGTGTGTCAAAATCGCGGAAGACCTCGCTTGGGCGAGAAAGGAGGACTGTTTTGCGACGTTTCAGCTATACACGAAGAACTATTGGGTTTGACTCCCATGAGCTTTGGTTCAGATTTGCTGGCAGTTTATTATTGCATGTGCTGATATGAGTCATCCAGCTGGAATATCGTTAAAACAGTTTCATGTTCTTGACAACTGAAAAGGCCGGCGTGAAGATTATCAAGAGTGAAGTTGTCACTGGAACAGAAAAGATGACTGATGTCATGGTGGATACAAGACTTCATCCAGGGAACGTTACAAAGAGGACAGGACCCAAGACACATCCTTGTGAATCAGCTCAGACAGGATTTAAACCTGTTGAGAGAATGCTTTTCACACACCCTTTTTCTGATTTTTGTAATGAACTTGGCGTGAGGGAATTGTGCTGTAATGCGCGAATGTGCCTGATTTTCTCTTTAAAATTTTTTTTATTTATTTATTTTTTTTTTTAGGAATCACACGATTTTCGTTTTTTGACGCGAATGAGTTTTATTATTTTCTGTCTGTGAAGCGAGTTCAGCCTTGATGATACACCTGTGAGACTGTACAAGCTGTGAACGATAATACACACATATTTAACAGGCTGAGCTCATCTTTTGCACGTTACTTTGACATCTTCGAGGTTTTTGGCAAACCTGGATATGTTTCTGTGATTTAATTATAGATGTACAGTTATTGAAGACCACAAAGACATGATCATGGTGCATAGCAGGGCCATTCGCCAACTTTATCGCCTCTGGGTGTGTTGTGTTGTTGTGGAGGTGGTGGTGGTGGTGGTGGTGTGGTGTATGTGTGTTCGTTCTTTTGTTTAACGTCTATTCACAGTAAGTGATATTAGACAAGAGTTGGGACGACATTGATGGAGGGAAAAGAAATTGCTGTGTATGCATGCGAGTGTGTGTGTGTGTGTGTGTGCGTGTGTGTGCGTGCGTGTGTACGCGCGCGCGCGTGTAGCCGTGTGTGTGTGTGTGTGCCTCTCTCTCTCTCTCTCTGTGAATCAGAATCAGATTCAATTTTATTGTCAATCAATAAACCTAACAAGATTTATAAGACACGCGTACACAGTCATATACAACACACACAAAAAGCAAGTTAAGACTAAAATGAAATAAGATAAAATAAAATGAAATATAGAACAAGAAATTCAATTATTTCTCCGTGGTATGACGGTTTTGGCAGCTGTGTCGCTGCGTGCCTGTGTCTGTGCGTGCTTGCGTGTGCCAGTGTGTGTGTGTGTGTGTGTTGTGTTGTGTGTGTGTGTGTGTGTGTGTGTGTGTGTGTGTGTGTGTGTGCGTGCCTGTGTCTGTGCGTGCTTGCGTGTGCCAGTGTGTGTGTGTGTGTGAGAGAGAGAGAGACCTAGGTGATTGATGACGCAGTTAGCCAATTCGTTTTACATTATTTCCTGAATGGATTAATAATACAGTAGACTTTCGTTCTATTGTGCTGTGTTTTATTCGTAACAATGTATTGTACCACGAAGGACGAAGGTGTTTAGATATGTACCCTGTTTTCTCTCAAGATAAAAAAAAAGACATAGCTGCTTTCCCACAAGAGTAATTGGACTTTTTTTTCGGATTTAGATGTTGTTTATGTGTTGTTTGGTTTAACTTAGAAAAAAAAAAGAAGAAGAAAAGAAAAAATCAGATGGAAAAAAAAAACACACCTAAAAAAACAAAACAAAACAAAACAGTGTCCGTCATGTGACGAGACAATGGGGATAGCCTGCAAGACGCCACAGTCTCGACCATCCAGACGATCGAATTTCACACGTCACAGCAAGCCTCTTGTCTTTTCTCAAGGCGCGGCGCGCGAATGCTGTTCTTTTTTTTTTTTTTTCAATTGACGTCATTGCCTACGTAGGCGAACACGTTTTAAATTCGGTGTTTCTATAAAATACCAGCTCGTGTCACCTTTTATGTTGCACATTCGGTAGGCCTTAAGTCAAATCGTTTTTTACCCTTTAAATCAATGAGAGAGAGAGAAAGAGAGAGAGAGAGAGAGAGAGAGAGAGAGAAAAGAAGAAGAAGAGAAACGAACGGAGAAATTTGTTTGAAATTTGTCGCTGCAAGAGATGGGAATACGTTTTTTCCCTACAAATTAAAGAAAGGTAGAGTTTATTTTCCTGATCAGTTTGTCTCTCCCTATTAGTATTATTATTATTATTATTCCCTTGTGATCTAAAATACAACTGTAAATTACAGCTTAGCTAGATTTTACACTCATTCAGTTAATTCACAGTTATATATTGCTGTCATTCTGTTAGTTTAGAGTTAGACGTTACAGTCATTCTGTTAATTCAAAGTTTTATTATTTTGCGGTTATTTTGTTAAATAGCTTTTGCCGCCAATCTTTTACTTTAGAGTCAGTTTTTACGGTCATTCAGTTAATATATCCGAGTTAGATTTTGCAGTCACCTTGTTAATTCACAGTTATGTTTTGCAGTCATTCTGTTGATTTAGAGTTGTTTGATTAATATGGTACCAGTTTTGAGTTTTTGTTTTTTTTTTTTTTAGAATAACTTTTAAGATAAGTATGTATTGATTTAACGTCTTTTAGCTGTTTAGTGATATTTGACAAAGAAAAACATCCTTTGTAAGTACCCGTTTGTTGAACTCTGTGAGTGGGTGTGCGTTGTATGTGTGCGTTGTGTGTGTGTGTGTGTTAGCGCGCTTGTGCTCCAGCTAATACAGCCGCATACACTCCCTTTCTCCCTCCCTCAAAAATCTCTCTTTAATTCACTGCCGTTGCCCCGAAAAAGAGGAGTGATGTAAAGTGAATAAAACCGAGTTTTCACCACCGATGGGCTATTTCCACGTTTGATGTGCCGGGGCATCTTGTCTAAACGCCTGAACCGGATAGTCCGGTGTCATTTGATGTTCCGATGAACACACAACTGAGCGTGAGAGCCATGCTGACTGAAACTCCGCAGGTGTCTGCATTCATCGGGGTTGAGAGATCACTTGGAATCCAAATTGCAGAGCCGTGTTTGGCAAGTCCACGGGGAATGGTATAGACCCCAACCCCAAACCCCCCAACCCCTCCCGTCCCTTTCCTCTCCACCCTCCTCCGACCTTCAGCGCACCCTGATTTTGCCTCACGTGCTGTTCACACTTGCACGACTCAGTTCCACCGTGGATGATGGCTACGATG
The DNA here is from genome assembly GCF_041734735.1 of Babylonia areolata. Classification (NCBI taxonomy): domain Eukaryota; kingdom Metazoa; phylum Mollusca; class Gastropoda; order Neogastropoda; family Buccinidae; genus Babylonia; species Babylonia areolata. Next base: position 14,552,563 of record NC_134901.1, read on the forward strand.
GTGATAATGGTGTTGATGATGATGATGATGATGATGACGATCGTCATGGTTGTTGTCATCATCGTGGTGTTTGTAGCAGTTGTTGTAGTAGTGAACTTGACAGTACAAACAGCGACGATGACGACGAAGATGACTGACGTTGACGAATATGAATATGATGATGTCGACTACGATGAAGATGATGCTTTTAAAAAAAAATTTTTTACAAGGTTTTATTCAGACAGATATCCAGGTAGTTCCTCTCTCATACTGACTGCCAGTGCGAACTTGCTGAAGCATGAAAATGTGAAAGAACATTTCTGAATTTGTACTGTATGTGTCTAGATATATTGCTACTGTGAAGTTGCTTTCTATTTTCATTGATGGCAAAATTGAAACACAGTGCATGGTTTTCCCGGACTGAATTCCTTACTTTTGTTAACGTCCATTCTTGCCGTCAACAACTGACCATTCAAGCGTGAAACGCACGCATAAACACAGGTATATCATGTGTGCCATCAGCAGTCAAGTGTGGAATATAAGTATAAATACAGATATTACCCATCCCCGCTCTGATTGAACTAAACGCACCCAAACTCAGGTTCATGTGGTTAAACTCCCGTTGCCATTTTCCCCCCATTGTCTCCAGTATCCAGATCAAACAGCATGTCGTATGCTTTCTTTGGTCTGTTAACACCCTCGCATGTGTTAGTTTTAAACTTGCGGCGAATACATACAAACCATCAAATTTTCTCTCTCACACACGCAGCAGACACATACATACATACGCACACACGCGCACACACACACACCAAATCACTGAAATTAAAAAATTGGAATACATAGCAGAAGCGCATGAGAAACAAATCCACTTCAGCAATGGTTTCATTCCAGCCTTCCGGCCTTCAGCTGTCAGCGTATCAGTTCAACGTGCGACAGAGCAGTGTTTAAGGTGATGATGACCTCAATGGTGTCAGGTTCTGTACTTTGCATCAGTCTCTTTTTCTTCTGGTTACATGTGTGTGCGTGCGTGGTGCGTGCGTGCGTGTTTGTGTGTGTGTGTGAGAGAGAGAGAGAGAGAGAGAGAGAGAGAAAGTGCGCGCGCGCGCGCGTGAGTGTGTGTGTTGTTGGTTTCAATCTGAAAATGATGCATTGATCGGGGATCTTCTTCTTCTTCTTCTGCGTTCGTGGGCTGCAACTCCCACGTTCAATCGCATATACGCGAGTGGACTTTTACGTGTATGACCGTTTTTAATCCGCCATGTAGGCAGCCATACTCCGCTTTCGGGGGTGTGCACGCTGGATATTTTCTTGTATCCATAAACCCCCACCGAACGCTGACATGGATTACAGGATCTTTAACGTGCGTATTTGATTTTCTGCTTGCGTATACACACGAAGGAGGTTCAGGCACTAGCAGGTCTGCACATATGTTGACCTGGGAGATCGTAAAAATCTCCACCATTTACCCACCAGGCGCCGTCGCCGTGATTCGATCCTGGGACCCTCAGATTGAAAGTCCAACGCTTCAACCATTCGGCTGTTGCGCCCGTCGATCGGGGATCGAACCCAATGTCTCTGGCGCTGACATGCAAAAGTGTCAGCTGTCACGAAGACAAATACGCTCCAGAACACGGCACGCCATCTTGTGCGTATTTTGGCAGAGTTGAAGTCCAGGGTCTAAACTATCTGCATGCCTTGGTCTTTTTGGGCGAAGGGGAAAAGGAACGGTGGTACTTGGGAATAGCTGACCTGTCACCTTTTGCATGTTCACTGGTGCTTAGGGTCAAGAGAGGGTCAAGTAATTAACCGATGCGGTATGGAGAACCATACCGGCTACGCCCATCTGGAAGAGACAGCAGCAGTGTACGTTTTGAACATGATCAGTGTCATGAACATCACTAGCGCTATGGACATTGCCAAAGTTTTGAATATTACCAGATTTACAAATAACGTGATGACCATTATCAGAGTTGGGAACTTTATTAGAGTTTTAAACGTTGCTTGTGTTTATTGCCAGAGCTGTAAACTTTGCCACAGTTATGAACATGACCAGATTTATAAACATCGCCAAAGTTTTATGAACATTGCCAGTGTTCGGAACATGGCCACTTTTTTTTTTAAACACTGCCAGAGTTATGAACTTTGCCGGTGTTATAAACATAACCACAGTTACGAAGTTTGCCAGAATTATGAACATTACCAAAGTTATGAACTTTGCCAGAATTATGAACATAACCGAAGTTATGAACTTTGCCAGCGTTATGAACATCACTAAAGTAATGAACATTACCAGAGTTATGTCCTTCACCTACCCATTTACTTCTCTTTCAATTCTTTTTTCAGATCCTGGGTATTTCCTTCATTTTGTCTGTCCATCTATTCATCTGTCTGTCTGTTCTTCAGTCCGATACCTTCCACAGAGAAAGGGCGTTGTTAAGGCGCTTTAACATTGCCTGCGGCCACCTTTTTCTCCAGGCCACGTTGATATTATTTCCTGGTTTGCTTTGTTTTCGGTGCTGTTGTTTTGTTCTTCTGCTTCCACTGTTCTTCACCTTTCTCATGCTTCTCCACCCTTTCTCCTCCTCCTCCTCTTCGTTTTCATTCTTCTTCCTCTTCTTCTTCCGCTTCAGCTGCTCCTCCTTCTCCTCCTCCCCTCCTCCTCCTCCTCCTCATTCTCTTGTTTCCCTGTCTTTCGTGATACCCCACTTTGTCTCGTCACTGTGTCTCCTTTGTTTACACCTTCATCTTTGTCAGCCCTGAAAATTGACCCATTTTGGTCGGCTGGGCAATGAGCAACATAATTTGATTTCTTCATCTTTAGTCTTCCAGCCTTATTGTTTTCTGACTGTTCTTATTACTGATAAACTAGTTTCTTTTCTTGTTTATGTTGTTATTGTTGTTGCTCTTTTGCCCTCCTTATTACTCCTCTGTCTTCGTCTCCGTCTTTTCATGTTTTCTTTCCCTCCTCGTCTCTCCTCGTTTAATCCACTCCTTCCTTCCGCCAGTCTTCTACGTCAGATCTCACTTACTTTCTCAGCCCCCACCCCCCTCCCTTCTGTCCCTCCTTTTCCTCTCTCGTCGTCTTTGCTCCGTTCATACCCTCCTGGTTCCCAGGAAGAGAGGCGTTAAAATGAGTTCTGATATTTCCCCGTCGTCTGAGGCCGCCAGCGTGTCACCGTCTTTCCCCTCAGCACCGTCTCCCTTCCCCCTCACCCGACACACACGTGTGTGTCAACATTGTATGTCCAGTTATTAGCTCCACACCCACCGCGGTCTTTTTGTCCTCGGGGAGTGGGGGTGGATGGGTGGTGGGTGGACTGGGTCCTGGATGGAGTGTGGAAAGGGTGGGAGGGGCGTGTAGAGAGGGGGCTGGGGACAGAGGGAGGGAGAGGGAGAAAGAGACGACGGGGGGAGCGGGGAGGGATGTGGGGCAGACAGAAGGAGGAGAGTGGGGATGATCGTGGGAGGGTTCTGGATTTTACAAGCTGTGAACTTCTTGACATGGCCATACCTTGCGTTGCGACTTCAACAATTTATGTCACAAGGAATAAAGTGAAAGCTGTTGCGCTTATTGGAATATTACTTTAACCCATTTATTCCTGCTTTGGGTACCTTTGAGCAACAACAGTCTCCCCGTAATGGATGACAAACACAATAGTATATTATTGTGATAAAGAAACGCAGAAAAGACCTGAAGAAAAGCAATGTAGATATATGTATGTGCAAGTAGAAATAAAAGATATTGCATTTAAAGAATCCGCGCGCGCGCGCACACACACACACACACACACACACACACACACACACACACACACACACACTCTCTCTCTCTCTCTCTCTCTCTCTTTCACATTCTCTCTCTCTCTCTCTCTCTCTCTCTCTCTCTCTCTCTCTCTCTCTCTCTCACACACACACACACACATGTTCATTCGGATGCTTAGCCAAATATGTTATAGCTAATTATAGTAGGAATGCACGTTAAAAAGTGTGACGCAGTTCAATATTAAATGAAATAGTTATGCTGGCGCCAAATTTCGCGTTTCAAATACATTGTATAATTATACAGCCAATAATTCTACAGTTCTTCAGTGTTTTGATTCCATTGATGTATTCGAACAATCAACAACGACTAAGTACATATATGGAATAAAAATTAATTATTCACCTAATCAGTTCTGAACAAGAGAGGATAGACTGCATCCCTTGGTAAGACAACAGGAAATAGGTCGATCATGATAAAATGTACGGCAGCAAAATACCCACAGGTATTCGAAACAAGTTTCAAATAACTGTTTGAATGCACAGAAATATAATTACGAACACAAAAAAGTCTCTGACAGGCTATGAATATAAACTCTCAGACTGCTTTGCACAAGGGGTGGAGGGGAGGGCGTAGAAGGGTGGGGTGGGGGATGGGGGCGAGGGAGGTGTCAAAACTGTCAGCTACAGACCATCAGCTTTTTTTTTTTTCTTCTTTTTTTCAGAACCACACGAATGATAACTTTTACATCACCTACACATTAATTCACACTGATCCGATACGCGATTCTTTTTGGTCTTACACCAGAAATCCAGTTCTTGGTAATTATGGGGATGACGAACGGGGACAAAAAGGTATTCTCCCCCCCACCCCATTTCTCTCTCCCCCCCCCCAAAAAAAAAAAAAACCACCCCAGGGGTCCCACTTCCGCACCTATCCCGCCCTTCACCCATCTCTCAATTCCAGGAAGCACAGTCACTGGCAACACCATCTTGGTGAGAAACCAGACGGTGATAAGACCTCGCCAGACATCTTCCCCCGTTCCCATTATTCAAAGCGGTTACGTCATGGTGACTGTGTTCTTTAAACGAAAAGGGAAAATTGGGTTTTATGAGATATAAGTTCAGTGAAGTTAGTCCGTACGAAACCATTTTCTGGAATCAATCTCTCTTGCTAGATATTAGGGTGGTTCGAAGTACCCGGCTATCTTGATGAAGATTTGTTTCGTGATGATCTCCGGGGGACAGAAAAAGGGAAGGCGCTTATTCGCTTATTTATTTATTCACTTATTTTCAATATTCAAATAAGGAAGGGCGTTATTTCGCCTCTACATTTTAACATGGTAAAACCTATTTCAGTTTTGTTGTATCTTTCTCTGAAACAAGAAACAATTCCTCGTGGTCGGCTTTGCTTCTGAGAAAATGACTGTGATGTTTTCACGTCGATGTGAGTAAGGCTTTACTTTACACATCACAAGAAAGAAACCTCACAAGATATATACGTGCATCTAAACAGAACACACACACAGCGCATGCACATATTCACCAGGAGCAGAATACTGCCATTTCAAGTTTCACGACCGTACTCGCAGCATTAGAGATGTTACTTTTGTATTTTTATAAAAAAGAAAAAAAACCACAAACGTTTCAACGAGTTCCAGTGACGTGCGGGCTCATCCATATGCGCAAAACATCTGCCACGTTTGTGGGCAGAAGTGCATTAAGTGATGGGGGGGAAAGGCGGCATCATGTGAAAGGTGGTCCCCGTAGATCCAGTGGATGACTGATCGACCGACGCATAAACCCAACGCGCCGAGATCTTTTGATGCTGTTTCTCAGCTCAACAGAATGCCAACACGTTGACGGATCGTGTCTTATCATTTCTGTGAAGCGGACCGGCACCCGTATTGGCAGATTGTTTAGTGCAGTTTGTCACGCACGCCAAGAGGGTAGCAAGTTGGTTAAACGCTCTCTACCCCTCCATCTAAGCCTGAGCCCGCCGAAGCTTCCCAGCTTTGATCCTCAGGGCTGGATTGTATGGACGATATCAGCAGCTCTAAATTTGCTAAGCGTTAGGGATGTTCCTAAGTTTATTGAATTAGTGGAGATTTAGGAAAAAAAAACACTTAACGCTAAGCAAACTTAGCCCTGTTAAGATCGCTCTTGCAACCGAGCATGGGACTTAAAGGATGATCAGGTGACCGTTTCTTTGTTGTTGCTGACAGAACACGTGTGCAGAAGACATCGCTTTGATGGGGCAACACAAACAGGAATGTTGATGGTGGGAACACAAGTGGTGCTGAAATGTGTTGGCGTGTTTTTCCCTGAGACAGAAATACAACTGTCAGACAAAACAACCCCCCGCCACACACACACAGACACACACACACACACACACACACACACACGCACACAGACACAGACACACACACACACACACACAAATCAGCAAGCAAACAAAAACAACAACAACAAACATGTGGATAAAATATGGGGGA
>NC_134901.1:14561301-14568801 GCF_041734735.1 Babylonia areolata
TCTCCCTCTTCTTTCATCAACTCCCTCCCTCTCCACGCTCTCTTTCGCTCTGTGTCTTTGATGTTCTTTTTATTTTTGGGAACAATCTCCCCCCCCCCCCCCCACACACACACCCGTCTTCTCCTACTCCCTCTCCCTACCCCCCCCCCCCCCCCTACCCCCTGTCTGCTTGGCTATTTTTTGCTGTCTTTCTGGGTTTGAGCTATGGGGTCTTGGTAATTATACCGGTTATCGATAATTTTTTTTTAAACTTAGAGAGACAGAGACAAAGACAGAGACACAGAGACAGAGATAAATCGATATATATGCAGTTCATATAAATTCCGCTGTGGCACGCATGCAGTTTGGAATGACACTGACGAGCATGGACACGGCATGATCACCAATTGCAGCGTACATTACATTGCTTTGGATGTACGTGTCGAATAAACAGGATTTGAAAATACTTCAAGATGTGCGTGTTTATGTTCCATCACAAGAGAAAGCAGACCGAGATGTAGAATTCGACCAGTTTCTGTGATATTCAAGAGATAACAAGCATTTCTATGCAGACAGTTGAGAGTGATATTTTCTGAAGAAATTTTTGCTTACGTATGCCCACTAAACAACAGATGATTGTAAGCTGTGTGGCGCATTGTTATGCGCTGCTATGTTTCTGAATCATTGCATGTTTACGGATATTTATGTAAGGGTGTGTGTGTGTGTGTCTGTGTCTCTCTGTGTCTGTCAGCATCTCCTTGTCTCTCTCAAAAAAACAACAACAAAAACCAACAACTGGAGTTGACGAACGACGCAATGAACAGGTAAAGTTGTTCAGGGAGGGATGACTAGAGGATCGTACTGATCAATCACCAGTAGTGTTCTACTGACGGCTGTCACTGCATCACTGGCCGTTGTTGACGTTTCTGGCGGCATCCCTTTGTCGTACAAAATCTGATCTTCCCGCAAGTTGCCAGCTGCTGAGGTGATCGGATTTCTTTTGTTTTGGGGCCGAGATTGCAAAGGAGATATTGTGTTTTTACGATGATCTTTGTATTCCATTGTCTTGCATTGCATTGTGTTGTATTTGTATTTGTATTTCTTTTTATCACAACAAATTTCTCTGTGTGAAATTCGGGCTGCTCTTCCCAGGGAGAGCCCGTCGCTACACTACAGCGCCAACCCATTTGCTTTTGTATTTTTTCCTGCGTGCACTTTTATTTGTTTTTCCTATCCAAGTGAATTTTTCTACAGAATTTTGTCAGGAACAACCATTTTGGGCTCTTTTACGTGCGCTAAGTGCATGCTGCACACGGGACCGCGGTTTATCGTCTCATCCGAATGACAAGCGTCCAGACCACCACTCAAGGTCTAGAGGAGGGGGAGAAAATATCGGCGGCAGAGCCGTGATTCGAACCAGCGCGCTCAGATTCTCTTGCTTCCTAGGCGGACGCGTTACCTCTTGGCCACCACAATTGCATTATATTGTATTTTACATTGGCGTGCTGTGCTGTGCTGTACTATCTCTCTGTGTCTCTGCTGTTCTATACTGTTCTGTGCTGTGGTGTCCTGTGGTGTTTGATGTTTTACTTCAGTCGCAGCCGCTTTCTTTACGCTAAAACTGTGCTGGTTTTCACCGGAGAGAACGCATTGTCACAATTTGGCGTCGCTCCTTTTTTGGTCTGCATGGCTATGATTGTCGCTCCATCAAAGTGGATATTGTCGCTCCATCAAAGTGTTTATTATCGCTCCATCAGTGTGGATATTGTCGCTCCATCAAAGTGGATAATTATATTTTCTCAGAGATTTTTACCAGGGAAAATTATTTCTCTTAGGTTTGTTTTACATGCGTAAAGTGCATGTTGCGCATTGTGCTTCGTCTGATGCAAAGGGACGGCACTCTGCACCGCTCTCGGTGAGAGGAGTAAAAATCTCGGTTTGTGCCAGAATCGAACCCGGGTTCTGGCATCCCAGCCGGCGCTTTATCCACCACCCCACTACTCCATCTGCGTGCCATGTTGTGACGACGCTTAGGAAGGGTGGAGAATGTCCACCGTGTTCTCACCCACCGGGACAAAAGAGGAAGGTAGCAGAATGGTTAAGACGCTCATCTGTCAATACAGAGTCCGTGAGGGTCTGGGTTCGAATCCCGCTCTCGCCCTTTCTTCAAAGTTTCACTGGAAAATCAAAGTGCGTGTCTAGTCATTCGTATGAGACGATATACCGAGGCCCCGTGTGCAGCACGCACTCGGCGCACTGGAATAGAACCCATGGAAACGAGAGTGTTGTCCACACTCTGATAGGTACACAAATATAAATGCTTGCACTCAAGGCCTGACTAAGCGCGTTGGGTTATGCTGCTGGTCAAGCATCTGCCTAGCAGATGTAGTGTGAAGTATTTGGATTTGTCCGAACGCAGTGACGCCTCCTTGAGAAACTGAAACTGTAACTCACCAGGACAGGATGTCACCCCAGTTTTAACATCCCGCCCCCTTTCACTGGACCTTGAGTGGTGATCTGGGTGCTAGTCATTTGGATGAGACGATAAACTGAAACCCCGTGTGTAGCATGAACTTAACTCACTTAAAAGAACCCACGGCACCAAAAGGTTGTCCCAGGCAAATTTCGGCATAGAAAATCCTCTTTAATAGTTAAACAAATGCACATGAGACAGAGCAAAAATTAGAAAGAAGGTGGCGTTTCATTGTAGTCTTTTCGTTGTGATCACCAGGAGTTGAAACAGTGGACGAGTAAGTTATGAAAACATAAACAACATCAACAAATTTACAAAACAACAAAACAAATTCTGAATGAGACGTCTTGTGCAAAACCGCAGGTACCCGAAGTAAACGTGAACTATTCAACACAGAAGGGATAGTGAGCAGCATGTTAATTTTCTGATAAATAACCTTTGCTGGAAGGACTCAAAACGGCACGAATGTCATGAACAATAGAACAAATTTTCTAAAGAACAATTTAAAGGTTGAAAATGTCCAGTAGCCTTTACGGCCGCTTGGGAAGTGCGTTCAAATCCACTGTGTGTAGGAAGGCGTGACCCAAGTCTTTCCCTCTGACGTTTTCATTGATTTTAACCTCCCCGCCAAACGAAGTCAAAGGCACCCGTTCACACCTCGGCGGAGTGAGGCAAAACGGAGAAGAATTCCATTCCCACACTATGCTGAAACGCGGTCTCCAACCCAGGTGAACACCACGTCAGAAGTCCAACCCCTAATCGGGTCTGCCACGGTGCACCTTTAAAGAAAATTGTGGACACAAAACCACTCAACAGTGGACATTTCTGCTGTGTTTTCTTGGTGATCTCAATCGTTTTCATTTCTTGTTTCTGTTGGCAGGCATCTGGCTGACTTGTCACGGTCAAAAACAACACAAAGCCACTCTCCGCCCACCTCCACCCACAATCTCCTGAAAAACAAATGTGATCCGATCGTCGCATAATTCATATTGATGAAAGCTGCCAGTGAAAACATTGCCTGTATACCGTCGTTGGCATGGTCACACCCTCAGCGCGTTCATTGTTTTCTGTCCGCTTTTATTTTGTGTATGTATTATTTCAGGATTTTGATAGAAACTGCTTCAGAAGTGGGTTAAACGTTGACCATCTTGACACAGCGTTTATTTTATTTTATTTTTTAAAATTTATTATTTTTTTATTTTTTTTATTGCAGAATTGTGTTTGTTTTTCTTTTCTGGTTGTAGGAGTCATATTTTTCAAGTTCGCTCGTATCTTCAATATTTGTTTTACGTCTGTAACCATTTCATTCTTCTTATTGTTGTTGCTCTTTCTTTCTTTCTTTCTTCTCATTTATTTCAGTTTGAAAAATCCAACGCTGTAACCACACAGCTGTCAGGCCTGTCGACAGGTTTCAAGTTCAAGTAGCCTGTTGGGGCTGACATTCAGACAACACAGAGAATTTAACACTGTAAACACTCTGCCCAACAGTAATTGTTCTAATAGGCTGATAATCTCAGGTTTGTGGAAAGTCAACGAAACTTTAGCTGGGGAAAAAAAAGGTGGGGAAGTTGTAGGTTAGATGCTTCACAGCACGTATACATTGCCACCCACTTTACCGTTATCACTGACGTCGTCGCTAGCGCCTATTAATCGGTTGAGCGCTTGTGGCCACCGCAAGAGTGCTTAATATCATTATTTTGTCTGTGATCGCTATCGGTGATCCGTTGTGGCCACGTCACAAGGAGTTCAGCCAGGTATGCAGACCGTTCAGAGCCAGAATTGGCTGTGTTGAATGACAAACAGTGGAACATGTCCTCAGCTCATGCAAAGCGGCCTTGAGCCAAGGACGGTACACATGGAGGCACAACCAAGTGCTAAAAGAAATTCCACACGTGGTGAGCACTAAGGAGCACCAACCCCACCAGAAGTTCCGTGCGCGCGCGCGCATACACACACACACACACACACACACACACACACGCGCGCGCGCGCGCGCGCGCATACGCACACACAAACACTCACAGAGTCAGACAACTCACACACACACACGCATGGACTCGCACACACTTACACACACACACACACACACACGCATCTGTGCACGCACGTACGCACGCACACACGCACACACACACACACACATGGCGTATATCAGTATCAGTATTGCATCTCAGCAATCACACGTATGTGTGACGTGACGTGACGTAACGTGACGTAGAACAGAATCCCTCCCTCCAGCATCGCATGGTTGGACGTAAGCGTCAGAGTGCTTTCTGGAAAACGTAGGTTGTCAGCGATAATCTCAAAGGGAGGGCATATGGGCATATCGAGCACGGTGAGGGTTTGCAGGTGGTGTGTCCAACAGTGGATAACCGCCCTTGTCCTGCCTGTGAATGGACAGAGGAAGAACAACATCAACAACAACAACTGGTGAATGACGATGGGAAACAGATGGTGTGTGTAGATTTGAAGAGTTCCAGAGAGAGAGAGGGGGAGGGAGGAACCAAGAGAGAAAGTTAGGAGAGGAGAAGGAGGAGGGAAGAATCAAGTGAGAGCGACAGAGAGAGGGAGGGAGAGAGAGAGGGAGGGAGAGAGCGAGACAGGGGGAGGTTACTTTTTTGATGAGTGAAGCACAAACTAACAAGAAAGTTCACGTCTCAAGAAAATTGCACGGCTAAATTTGACTACTGCCATTAGCGCCAAACCCTAAAGCCATTCCAATTAGGGAGGGAGGGAGATTGATAGATAGAGAGAGAGAGAGAGGGGTGTGTCTGTGTGTGTGTGGGGGGTGATAGGGGGTGGGAGGTGGGGGGAAGACGAAGGAAAAAAAAAGATATCCGGAAATGTCGTTTTTCACATTCTTTCATCTTTAGGCGGCGATCAGAGAGAGAGAGAGAGAGAGAGAGAGATAGATTGGGTTGAAGAGATGATGGGGGTGGGGGGAAGTGAGTTATTGGTAGAATGAAGCGCAGACAAGATAGTCCACGATCCTTAGAAAGATTTCCCAGCTAAATTTAATTGCTGTAATTAGCGTCAAACCCAAAAGCCACCACAATCAGCAGAGAGAGAGAGAGACGGGGGTGGGGATGGGGAGGAACAAAAAAAAAAAAAAAAAAATTAATCTCCATCAATGTCGTTTTTCACATTCTTTTATCTTCAGGCGTCAATCCTTCGGCCACTGTCAGTGGTGCCAAAGATAAAACCACTCCCCACACAAATCATTGGGAATTCTTGAAATCTCTGTCTGTGGCGTTTTCCACTTCCCCCCCCTCTTTCAAGGGCTTTCACCTTCTGAGACCGCATCATTAGTTTCTTCACCTCTTGTTTGATAAATGTGATCATCGTCGTTGAACATCCTTGTCGTTTGGTTCGGTATTCCTTCACCTTGATGTCTTCGATGTCCGCAGGCTTTTTTTTTTTTTTTTTTTTGTAGGTACTGAAAAAGCAGCGTCATTATGTACATGCAGCAGTTGCAACAAGTTCTGTTTATGCAAAACTGCCTCATTCAACTCCTGCACTATTTCTTCTTTTTTTCTTCTTTTCTTTTTTCGCTTTTGGTTGTATCGCACGTTCTACGGGTTTCGAATTCCCTAGAACTTGGCAAGCTGTGCATCATGATTACCCGGCACACAGGGAGAGGATGATGATGGTAAAGACAGCAGCGATGGTTTGCTATCTTTACAACGTGGTCGTTACAATGCTCGCTATCACCCAGGCTGTCCATGTGGCAGATCTGTTTAAAATGGCATTTTCAGCTTTTTTTTTTTTTTTTTTTTTTTTTTTTTTGACAAGTAGGAAAACGCAGGGGTGTAGCAGAGATATGGCACCTAGTATATGTTTGGATGTATGCCAAGCATATTCACACTTCAGAAAAGAAATTTCACACACACACACACACACACACACACACACACACACACACAGAGACACACACCTCTATCTCTCTATAAATTATATATATATATATATATATATATATATATATATATATATATATATATATATATATAAACGAAAACTCCCAATGTTTGTCCATGAATACATCATGTGATGTGTTTGGAGATTTCCGTGATTACAGTCCGTGGAAAAAAACACACCACATGATTGGATAAGGCTTTGCACTGTTTCTCTATGGCTCTTTTCAAGAACAAAATGCAAACGGGCCAGACAGTTACACAATTTTCCCCACATGAATTTGACTGCTGTCATTTCCGTCAAACCTGAAAGCAGCCAATGCCGGACAGAAAATAAACAGACGGAATTAAAATCCTGCTGGCCTGTAGCCTTTTTTAGACCCAGTATTTCGTCTTGCAGACGACAGTGATTCGACCGCTGTCATTAGTGTCAAAGATAAAGCTGATCCAATCCTTAAAGGGAAAAAAAGCTGTTGAAATCTCTACTTGCGATGTTTTCAGATTTCTTTCGTGTTACAGGGGCAATGGGTTTCTAATACAGCATCGTTAGTGCATTCACCCCTTCTTTTATTGTGGTTGCTTGGTTCGGAATTCGCGGAACGTGATGGCTTGGATGTCCGCATTCTTGACGTAAGTGATGTGCACAAGTTGTTTCGTTAATCGCGTTTAGTTTTCATTGGTAAAGACAACGCTTCTAGATATCCACGGTATCCGCAGCAAGTGTTCTTTTGTAGATTGGCTTCCCTCCTCCAACCCCCCACCCCCATTGATTGTATTCTTCAGCCTCTTAGTTCCCTTCGTACCCAAGCTGCGCGTCATGATTGCCCAGCGCACACTACACACACACACACACACTCACACACACACACAGACGGAGAGAGAGAGAGAGAGATCGTGTGTCAAGAAAATGAAGTGCTAACAGACGAGACTACTCACAAAGCTCAGTGTCAAAAACGGACAGCTCTCATTGACGTGAAAGCCGAAAGCCATCCCAACCCGCTCAGAATTATATTTGAAAAAAAAGAAAAGAAAAAAAAAAGATAATGGAAGGAAATAAAATCCCGGTCTTTGGCATCGTTCGGATTCTTTCCTCTCAAGCCGGTTCAGTTGCTGCCATTAGTGTCAAAAAAACGA
>NC_134901.1:14571301-14576301 GCF_041734735.1 Babylonia areolata
ATTTGATGAAAAAAAAAAGCTTTCTAAACTAAAACATGCCAAAGAGATAATGCAGAAAAATTGTTCTCATGTGTGTGTATTGAATTATTGTTCTCCTGTGTCTGCACTGGGCTATGTTACTAATCTCCAACAATGTAGAGTTCTCCTGCACACGTGGGCGTGCCATAGGGTTTTTGTTTGCTGGTGGTGATATCCTTCAATAGCGTATATATATATATATATATATATATATATATATATATATATATATATATATATATATAGAACAGCAACAGCAACTAAATCAGCTTATCAATTGCTAACTAATGTAAAGTAATTTTGTCTTCTGGAAATCAGCGTATTGTGTGTTTCAGATGCTTGTCCATTTCATTTCTCTCTCATAAATACAGCAAATATCCCCATCGTTAAACAGTTCTCGCTATTTTGTGATGGAAACGAGCAGGGTATTTTTGTATTGTAACTTCATGTCATATCTATATATTTAGCAGCACAAAAATGCGCATGAGGTGCAACTTTTTAACTGTGTTGAATAACCCCTTGAGGTATGAAATTTCCAATAGTACGTGGTGTTTTTAACCCTTTTATGCATTATCTTTGTGATGTCATAACTCACGCAGATAAAAGGTTAGAACTGTCGACTGAGTCTGGCGGCCATCATGGCAGGAGCACAATGTTCGTGTCAGGATTATTATTAATTTTCTACTGATTCATGAGAATTACCGTGTTTCCTGATGATTGAGATAAATTTACCCGAGGGGAAAAAAAACACACGAGAAGGTCACTTGTGTTGGAGGAGGGGGGGGGGGGGGGGGGAGGTGACCGACAGTTTGTCAACGGATCCTAAATCGACAGCTTTTTATTAATAAAAAAAAGAATGCACATGTTAGTGGATTTGAACTGACGACCAACAAGCAGCTGTGGGAGAACGTTAACGGTGCTCCGATTGGCTGCTAAGTCCGGCTGCGCGCGCATGCGTTGCCTGCTCTTTCCTGTGTTGTTTCTGCAATTCAGTTCCTAATTTGTATTTTCCCAGCCTTCATCTATCTGTTTGCGATAGTCTGGCAGCGTTCTGATAGCCACGGCGTAAAAAATAAAGCGCTGTTCGTTGTCACCAAGACGCTTTTCAGAACAGCGAGGGTGTTTTTTTGTTTTTTTTTTTTTTTTTTTTTTTTACAGTGTAGCTTAAACATTCCTATCGTTCGCCTCCTGGCTACAATATTCAAGAACCTGTTGATAAGGGTTTGGACCACAAAGCGAAACTACCTTCCAGTTTTCCGCCTTGATTTTGTCAGGCCAAATTCAGCGCTATAATGATAATAATAATAATAAAGATGATAATAATAATGATGATAATAATAATACCTAATTATTGTTATAATAATGATAATAATAATAATAAAGATGATAATAATAATGACAATAATAATAATAATAAAAAAAGTTAATTATCATCATCATCATATAAATGTAATATCATCATCATTATCATTATTGTTGTTAATGTTATCAAGAACAATAATAGCATTATAGCTGGACGTGGTTCAGTGCCCTCATGAGGGAATAATTCAAAGTTGTAAAAAATTGTACACACAAGAAAGGACAGACTGGACCGGTTGCAAGGCATTGCCAGCAGATGGATTAATTCTTTGTATTCCACGAGTCTGTACAAAATCTTTGGTGAACGTTCATTATCTTTCTTTGCCCCCACCGTGTGGAATTCTTTCTTCCAGTCTGTATACAGAGCGCAGTCTCTTCAGAATCCTTTTGCTCCTTTCTGAAAACTCATCTGTTAATTCTTTCCTGGGTGTGTCAGTGTGAACGTGTAGATTGCTGGGGAACATGGGAACCTACCCCGTTTATTTTATGTGTTAGATACTACGGTGTACATGGGTCATGTTAGATCCTCTGTGTGTGTGTGTGTGTGTGTGTGTGTGTGTGTGAGAGAGAACACTGAACTGAGAGAGAGAGACAGTATATACTCGAATGAGCCACATGAGTTGGGTGTGTGTATAACAGATATGGAGAGAGAGAGAGAGAGAGAGAGAGAGAGAGAGACAGACAGACAGACAGACAGACAGACAGAGGGGTGATAGGGGTAGGGAAGAGAAACAGAATCAAACGAACATACAGACATTGAGTTAGGATATATACAACACTGCCAAAGGCAGTAATTGTTGGGCTCTATCATGTTATTAGTCTGGCGACAGGAGGGGAGTGAGGGCTGATGCTGGGTGGGGATAAGCGGTAGAGAGTTGTGTGCCCTGCCGTTCCTGTGACAGTTAGGAATTTCATCAATTGCGTTTCTTATTTATCTGCCAGCCTGCCGCTCTCTCTCTCTCTCTCTCTCTCTCTCTCTCTCTCCGTATCCGCCCGTGCGCGCTTACTTGGTTTTTTTTTTCTTTTTCTTTTTAATCTGGCTTGAACAGAGAGAGAGAGAGAGAGAGAGAGAGATTGTACGCGCGCGCGAGTGTGTATGCAAGCGCGAGTGAATGAATGTATGTACATACGTGCGATCGTGCGTGTGTATTAAGGGAAAGTGTATGCATGCGTATGTGTGTGCGTGTGTGTGTGTGCGCGCGCGCATGCGAACGTTCACATGTTCCTGGATTTGATAGTTTTGTGCTTTACATCGTGTGGGTGGGGGTGGTATGTAGCAGCAAGAAATGCCAAACCGTCTGTTTTTGTAATGATGCTCGCAGGGGAAGAAAGTCTGGCCAGTCTATTCTTGTGCCCTCGGCAGACCTCGAAATATCGGCGCAGATCCTTATATACTGACCAGTGGCTGAGCTGATGCTTTCGCTTCTGTGCGGCGGTCCTGAATAATCAAGGAGTCGGGTGTGGGTATTGGGTGGAGGGGACGGGCGTGAAGGGGGGTGGGGGGTTAATTTGCATGGAATGTGTGGCCAGCATCCTGGTAAGGGAAGTTATCGAGGATCAGTCGTCCTCCTGTGGCGTGGTTTGTGTCTGAGGGGCGGTTAGTGTGTGCTTGCTGTTCTTGGTGGCTCCTGGTGGCTGAACTTTGGACACTGGCTCCGCAGTCGGGTTTTTGTTTTTGACCAGCTACGTGAGTGACCGTTTGGTTTATTCTTTTTTCTCTCGTTCGTTAGTTTTATTTTGTTTTGTTGTCTTTGAAAGGGGCACGAAGTGAAATAGCATCATGCTCTAAAATCTTACAAATGAGTAAATAATTACAGAACCATGCATTAAACTGAACATGCATTGAAGCCGGTGATGCTATTCGATTTAAACTATCAGTGTGGCACAACACAGGACGCCGCCATATTGGGCTTGGCTCTCCAGAAAGGAAACAGAAAAGGGTCAGTTGTGACATCACATGGACAATGTTCAAAGACAACTTCCAGGATTGCTTTGTTCAGAACAGCTGTGAGAAACAACGGATGTTCTGTGATTCAAACTGCATGACCATCACAGTCATCATTTTGAAAAGCTGCGACATTGAAATCATTGCCTCTGCTACATAATTATGCTTTCTTCGGGCACAATGTAGTTGACAAACACACAGTTTCCACATCAGCATTCACAACTTTGACCTGTTTATATTGTTGACGTTTCAGCAGCTTGTTTAAACTCTTCTTTCGCAAGCTCAGACTCTTCTTCTGCGTTCGTGGGCTGCAACTCCCACGTTCACTGGTATGGACACGAGTGGGCTTTTACCCCGCCATGTAGGCAGCCATACTCCGTTTTCGGGGGTGTAAGCCCGGACTCAAAATTGTATGAAACTTTTCGTTTTCTTTTTCTTTTGAAAGTCCTTGCACAGTACGTTTGCACGAATTTGTTTCGAACTACATCGCAGTCAGCTAAAAGCGAAAGGAGTCTTTATACCGGTGATGTCACAGCCTTTCAAAATGACTTATTGAAGCATCACATTCAAAATAGTCTTTTCTTATCAATGTACACGTCTATTTGCTTTAAAAATGTTTAAAATGGTTGACGAGCTATAACTAAGCCATACTTCGTGTCCCCTTAAATTGTCTGTACTTTTTTTTGGTCTTTTTTCTGTTTTGTTGTCTGTGTTTATCTCTGTCTTGTGAGGGAGGGAGGGAGGGAGTGTGTGATTGTTTGCTAACTCATCGGTTAGTAAATATGTAAGCTTCTCTCTTACTGCCTCTTGTGTATGCATCTCTCTGTCTCTCTCTGTTTCTTCCTGTCTGTCTGTCTTTCGTCCACACTCCCTTTTTTTCTGTGTTTGAATGTGTCTTGTCCATGGCTGTTTATCTCAAAAGTCTCACAACGTATGCCTCTTCCTTAGTGTCATTGTGTCTGTCCGTCTGCCCTACTTGTTCCTCTTTGTACGACTCTCTCTCTCTCTCTCCTTCCATCTCTTCCCCATCTTTCTCTCCTCTTTTCTCTTCTGTTGCGCACGCGAGACAGCTGTGTGTGTGTGTGTGTGTGTGTGTGTGTGTGTGTGTGTGTGTGTTGTGCGCTCCTCACCGCACACTGTTGTTTCTTCACGTTTTTTTTCGTGTTTTCCTAGAACCATCCGTCTGTATTACGTGTGTCTGCAAGTCTATCAGTCCACCTGCTATGGAGAGGGAGGAGGAGGAGGAGGAGGGGAGAGAGAGAGAGAGAGAGAGAGAGAGAGAGAGAGAGAGAGAGAGAAGGCGATTGGGGTGGGATGTCAGACATTTTAGCTTGCCGACGTTTCTTTGATGTCCCACCCTTTTAATCAGGAGGTTTTCAGCACTTCAGAATGCATGTAAAGACTCTTTTTTTCTCACTCTGATACTACAAGTGCAGCCCCAGCTATACCTTGCCGTGGCTTCGCACAGGCTGTTCTTCTATAAAAGTGAGATTATCTACGGTTATAAACTGTGTATTTTTCAACCTAGACTTGGAAACAGCCTTCAACAACTTGGCAGTCTCGTGAAAATCATATTTTTTTTGAGAGGTCAAAAAGAAGACATAATTCACACCCCCTCCATTCCCGTGTCTCCATCACTTTCCCCACCAGACGATCGTGAGCTGTGATAAACAAGATC
>NC_134901.1:14581301-14623801 GCF_041734735.1 Babylonia areolata
ATTTTGAAGAAAAAAGTGCCCAGACTGGAAGTTGAAATAGAAAAAGACACAGCAGGTTAAGACGTATTTTGATGTGTCATTTTTGATTGATTATTTATTTGCTGTCTTTGTATGTATGTATGTATGTTTTTTTTCTTGCTGAAAAATATTTTACTTTTCACAAAAAAACAACAGCCCTAACATAGACCTGAGTCGTCGGCTTGTTTTTTTGCAACAAAGATTTAAAGGAAGAGTTTTAATATCTAAAACACGATAAGGGTAATTGTGAAAGAATATTTACTACAGAGAGAGAGAGAGAGAGAGAGAGAGAGAGAGAGAGAGAGAGAGAGAGAGAGAGTTAGTTGACTGCCATACTAAAAAAACATGTCTCAGAACAGACCCACGGGAACACCAAACTTAACGACAGATGTTGCAGAGAAGACACTACATTACGACCAGAGAAATGGCGGAACGAGTGAGAGTAGCTTCAGAACCAATGTGGTTTTTTCAGTGGCGCGGAAAGCTACTGATAAGTCGAGGAGAAACGTCACAGGGTTGTAAACAGCACTTACAGAGTCGTCGACAACTTTTGACTCTGCCTTTTCCATTGCTGTTGGCAATACTATGGCTGGACTGAAAGAGATGGAACAATTGCTGAAAAAAACATGAGTTTCTGACACATTAAGTAATGGTCCGGATATTAGTCTCGAGAACATTACGAAAAACCCAGCTGCGGAATACGATATACCTTTTAACACACGTAAAAGAACGTACGGACTGACATTTGTTATATTGAAAGATTTCGGTATATAGCATACTTAAAGAAAAGGCTTCTTCCAGGTTTTTGGCTTTTGGTAAAATTTGAAGTAATCGATATATTGTCTGTCAGATTGGTTCTCTTTTTCTTTCACCCTCTCTGCTCTCTGTCACCCATCCACATCTCTCTCTCTCTCTCTCCCCACTCTCTCTCTCTCTCTCTCTCTCTCTCTCTCTCTCTCTCTCTCTGTGTCTGCCATCGTAGATGATCCTGTCTGTCTGTCTGTCAGCCCCTCTCTGTGCCTGTTTGTCCACTTTTATCTGCCTGTCAGCCCCTCTGTCTGCTTGTTTGTCCACTTGTCTCAGCCTGTCACCCCCTCTCTGTGCCTGTTTGTCCACTTGTCTCTGCCTGTCAACCCCTCTGTCTGCCTGTTTGTCCACTTGTATCTGCCTGTCAACCCCTCTCTGCGTCTGTTTGTCCACTTGTTTCTGCCTGTCAACCTCTCTCTGTGTGCCTGTTTGTCCACTTGTCTCTGCCTGTCAACCCCTCTCTGTGCCTGTTTGTCCACTTGTATCTGCCTGTCAACCCCTCTCTCTGCCTGTTTGTCCACTTGTCTCTGCCTGTCTCAGTCAAAGAATAGCAGACGAGAGAAGTTCAGGTTGAGACCTTTCGTTGGCTGTGCTGGCGGTTGTCTGCAAGGTACTGTCCCTCTATTGTCCAGTCCTGTTAGAGCAAGTCTGTAGCAACCTGAACAACAATTTGTTAAGAAAGGAGAAGAAGATAACAGTAATTCACAGCAACAACTTGACTTGCAACGGCAATGCCTCAACAACCGACAGGAGGAGGAACCAACACACTAAGGCCTACAAACCATCACATATCTGTTTACGCACATATATACAAAAGTAGATACAAAAAAGCACGTAGGTTCATACACACACATACATATATACATATGATTACATGCATACATAAATACAATTTTCACGGCTGTCACCAAACAACCAAACACAAAATGGAAACTCACCACTTCGTCAGCCTTGTCCATTTCCACCCCAGGCATTCTGGGCGGCGATTGGTTGACAGAGGAGCCACGTGATAGTTGTTAGCGGGGCTTGGCCTGTCGGGAAAGGGGAAATGGGCGCGTAAGTCGACGTGCAAGGGAAATTTACAGCTGACAAGATGGACGCTAATCCTGGCATTGACTCTCCATCTAGCCATTTTACCAGCTTACGGCTTGTTCGCTGGGGCCTGAGCTTGGTTGTAATAGCGGAAGGAGACAAAGCGAAGGGAGGTAAACAGCGACAAGATGGATCAGTCGTGCTGATGAAGAGGGGGGTGGGCTTGTTTGGTGATGCTTTGTGTGTGTGTGTGTGTGTGTGTGTGTGTGTGTGTGTGTGTACCGCACTGCGCACATTGCAGTCCTTTTCAATAAAAAAAAAAAAAGCAAACACACACACACACTCACACACACACACACACACACACACACACACACACACACACGCACAAGCGCACCCCCTTCCCCTACCCCTCCCTCCCCACACGACTCATCACAGAGTCCTTTTTCGCTGATAAAACCAATGTCACGAGCTTTCTGTTGAGTACAGCCTTCGGCATGGCATGGAAAAAGCCCAGCAGAGTTTTAGTCCTTTTACGACAGACAAGATCTTCTGATGAAGTAACTGCAACTGTGCTAATCCAGTTCGTTTTAGTTTTTTTGTTTGCTGTACAATATGCTCATGTACCTTTTTTGGCTTAGCCATGGGGAGGGGCTGGTATAAATGTAAAATCTGAAAAAAAAGAACAAGAGAGGCAAGGCCTTCAAGACTTACTTGTGATAAATTAAGTCCCCTAGCATTAATTACAAAGTAATTTCCATTTTTTACTATCTGCACCAAAACGTTTGCAAAATAAATAAAAATTCCATGGTTAGCAAAAGAAGTTCCTGTTTGAACAAAAAATGATAATAATGACTCTTCTTGTTGTTGTGTCAGAATAAGAGGTCAAAGTGCCAAGTTTAGAGAACACAAAAAATATAAATATAACAGTAAATGCAGTTTGCATATAATTAGTCTTCATCTTTTATTTTTTTGTGTCCATCCCAGAGGTGCAATATTGTTTTAAACAAGATGACTGGAAAGAACTGAATTTTTCCTATTTTTATGCCAAATTTGGTGTCAACTGACAAAGTAGTTGCAGAGAAAATGTCAATGTTAAAGTTTATCACGGACACACAGACACACAGACACACGGACACACACACACACACACACACAGACAACCGAACACCGGGTTAAAACATAGACTCACTTTGTTTACACAAGTGAGTCAAAAATGACATTCAAGGTCCTGTTTATATTTTGTTTTTCTCGGTAGCAGCGACCTGGATGGATTATGTTTTAAGGTCAGGAAACTGGCGTTCGTTTTAATTTGATATCAGTTATTAATGTTGTTCTCATTTTTACCATATACATCCAAACTTAATCGATAAGTGATATCAGTAGAAAGAGTTGTTTCTGTCTCCGATCATTTTGTTCGCCGTGTTTTCTGTTTAAACATAAAACTATGACAGAGAAAAAATATGAAAAGGAGAAGTGTGTGTGGGAGGGAGAGAGAGAGAGAGAGAGAGAGAGACAGACAGACAGACAGACAGACAGACAGACAGACAGAGATACTCTCTCTCTCTCTCTCTCTCTGTGTGTGTGTGTGTGTGTGTGTGTGTGAATTAATGAATATGAATGAACGAGCGAGTGATGGAGCCACTATGTCTTCTGTGTGCCAACAACAACGGAAAAAAAAGAGAGGGTAATTCTCCCTCCTTCCTTTACTCCTTGCCTCCACCCCTTCTTCCTTTCCTCGTGTCTCTCCCCCCCCCCCTCCCCCCCCGCACCCCTCCCCCCAACCACCCCAACACAAAGCAGGAGTGCTGAAAGTGAAATGCTGTTTGGGTCAGGGATTGAGAGGGAGCGGGGCGGTGGTTTGACAGGAATACATGGCTTGACCAAGCGGTGTTTTGCATGCTGTTGGACATTTGCACACTGGCATACCAGCTCTGGCACCAGCGTCTCTCCGTTTCCGTAAACAGTGGGGATAAAAAAAAAAAAAGTGTTGGAAGATCTTTCTTTCTTTCTTTCCTTCTTTCTCACCGGTAATTCCCCCCCCCCCCGCCCCCAAACAACAACAACAAAAAAAAAAAAAAAAAAAAAAAAAAAAGAAGAAAGAACGAAAAGTGAGAAAGAAGTAGGGTCAAGGGAGGGAATAACATGCTGCATCTTTCTTTTTCCTCTCTTTTGTTTTTTCTCTCTCCTCTCTTTGTTTTTAGTTGTTTGTTCCTTTCTCGCTAGTAACTCCTCTACGCCTCTGTCATAAAAAAAAAGGGGGGGGGGGGGGGGGGTACATGCTGGGAGATAATTATTTCTTCCCTTTCTTTCTTGCCTTTCTATTTTTGCATCCTTCATTCTTGATCTTTCTGTTCCTTTCTTTACTTTCTTCGTTTTTTTTATGTTGCTTTACTTTTTTTTAAATTTATTTTTTATATATAATTTTCTACTTGTCTGTAAACAGTGGTGGGAAACCATGTTGGAAGATCTTTCTTTCTTTCTTTCTTTTCGTTCTTTCTTTCTTTCGTTCTTACTTTTGCCCATTCTTCAGTAGTATTTCTTTCTTTCGTTCTTTTTCTTTCTTTCGTTCTTACTTTCGCCCATTCTTCAGTAATGTTTATTTCTTTCGTTCTTTCTTTTGTTCCTTTGTACTTTCGCCCATTCTTCATTAATCTTCTACTTGGACTTTTTTTTTTTTCCTAATCTCCCCTCTGGTCCTTGTTCTCTTCATCCTTTTCCTTCATTCATTCACTGTCCGCCTCTGTAAACAGACGGGGGGAAAAGTGGAAGTTTTGTGTTTGCTCGTAAACTTATTTTTTTCTTCATCTGTTCGTTTTTACTTTCTGCATTAATCTTCCACTCTGCTTCCTCTTCACTATTCTTCCGTTCCTTCCTCCATCTACTGCCCCTTTCTTCTTTTCTCTCTCCGTGCCCAGCTTTCTTGCTCTCTTTCCGCTTGTCTTCTGCTTCTTTTTCTCCCTGTTCTTCTCCTACTTCACTCCCCTCTTCTCCCTCTTATTTCTTCGTCCTTATTTTCGTTTTCCTCCTCTTCCTTGCAGGAATTGGCGAGAGCATCGAAGTGAAAAGAGTTAAGAGTTGTCGTTCCTGAGCGCGTGAAGGGAGGTAACTGATTTCTGACTCGCCATGATGATGGTTTTGACAGAGAGGGAATTGGCGATAACTTTTCCTCTGGGGAGAAAAAAAAAAGAAGAAAAAAGTAAAATCTGCCACTGACAACACTGTTCAGCTGAAAGCGTCGATTGGATGGGTAATGATGTGGGGTGGGGGGTGGGGGTGGGGGGATGTGGAGGTGGAGCGTAAATGGGAGGGGTGGGGTTGGGGGCGAAAGAGGGTGTGGAGTATGGGGAATTTAGAGTTGGGCGGGATGATGATAGATGGGTGTGTGTGTCCGTGCCTGCACGAGTATGCTTGCATGCGTGTGCGGTATATGTATTTTTCCATGTTACACTTGCTTTGCATTTAAACGGTCTTGAGTATTACTAAAAGGGCAGTTGGGTGTCTGTATTACAAATGAACCCTCATATAATGGTGTATCAAATTATATATCCTGTTACATCAGGTAATACGATATGACTCAAAGAATTATGGTGATTTACAAAAAGAGCTTGAATCGCTCTTCTTGAGTTGTGATAAATGAAAAGTGATAATCAAAGCACAAGATTAAATTTTCAGGATATGTTTCATTTTGTGCATAAAAAAACATGGTATTTTTTTTCAAGATTTTTCAAACCATCACACGTTTCCGAGTCGGATATTTAACCGGATTTCCTTCCTTTGCTAGATATAAGAGAAATTAAACGAGGCATCTTTGACGATGTTTAACTTATCAACAGAGATGAAAAGGACAGCAGATTGACCAGCGGAGCGGTGGCCTGGTGGTGATACGCCCGACTAGGAAGCAACTGTCCACGGGTTCGTGTCCCACAATAGGCTACGGACCGCGATTTTTACTCTTCCTTCCACTGCACCTTGCGTGGTGGTTCGGGTACTAGTCGTTCTATTGAGAAAAGAAATTGGATAAGATTATAAACCGAGGCATGTACTTCTCACACGAATTGAAAAAAAAAGTCCCGGCAACTAATGTTTTCCTTGGCAAAATTCTGTAGAGAAATTGATTTGATAGTTGAATAAAATGCACTTGCAGACAGGAGGAGGGGGTGGGGGAGGTATGAGTGTCGCCCCACGCTGGCGACGTATTTTCTCCGGGGAGCAGCTCGAATTTCACACAGAAATATATGTTGTGACAAAAAGTAATACAGTAGTGCAGTGCAAGCACAGCACAGTACAGTACAGTACAATACAATACAGAACTGGTACATGATTCATGAGCAAAAGAAAACAAAACAAAACAAAAAAAGGTTAATGGAAGCTGCGGCTTGCCTGAACACCATGACACCCCCCTCACCGCCCCCCCCCCCCCCCCCTCTTTCAGTCCATCCGCTGTAGCCAGGAGGGAGGCAAGGCGACACATTCTGACCATCCGTGAGCTGCAGAAGCTGTCGGAATGGTGATGGGGTTCATCACCAAGCCGCCTAAGGGGCATTACTCCACATTTTATTGGGGCTTACTTCCTTAGCCTTTGACTTTCCCAGGTCTGCCCAGAAGGCAGAGGGAACGTATCCCCATGACCATACAGTATGATACAATACAATTCAATACAATACAGTCTGTGCCGTTCAGACATGAAGTTTCGGTGGTTGCTTGTTTTATGTGGGCTACCCTTTTTTCTTTGTTTTGCATGGGGGAGCAGTGAGGGGTGGGGTGGGGAAAGGGAGTGGTGAGGGTGTCATGACCTGGAAAAGGTTAGCCACCGGTGGTCTGTTCTGGAACGTGAAACCTGAGCGAAGATTATGGCCGATGATTTCACACTGCTGATGTTTTGTTATGGACGCGATAAAATGAAATGAATGACAGTCCCTTTATTGCAAAATCTTCGGTTTCACACCATTATGTGGCTTTCGGAATTCGAAGATGAGACGATTGCCTTGTTTTGCGTATTCCTGTTTTCTTTGATATCGTTTCACTGTACGATATGAAAATGGTGTGTGTGTGTGTGTGTGTGTGTGTGTGAGGTGGTGAGAGAGAGAGAGAGAGAGAGAGAGAGAGAGAGAGAGTGAGTGAGTGTCTTCGTATAACGAATCCAGATGACAGGTCTACAATTTGAGCCTCTCTAAACACGTTCTCAGCGCACGTTTGGCTTCTTGCCGACACTCACAGACGGGCAATAATCGAATTGTAGTTTCGTGTTGCGCTTGTGAAAGTGCAATCTCTGTCTGTCTGTCTGTCTGTCTGTCTCTCCCCCCTCTCTCTCTCTCTCCCTCTCTCTCTCTTTGTGTTTTTGGCTTGTTTTGTTTTTTGTTTTGTCCCACGATTGCGGAAGGCGAACCCTTTTACCGTTTTCTAAAATGTGACAGGTTCGAAAGTACTCTGGTTTCGATCATATTGATAGAAGCAAAATGGGCATTTTTTTTACGTTGGAAAACAGGTTATGAATTTGCTTTAGAAAATAAAAGAAACAAACAAGACAGACTGATGTTTAAAATCACACTATCTAAGGGGGTGTGTCGGGTTCTTTCGCTTAATGTGCCTCTCCGTTTGTTTGTACTTGACTTTCGTGCAGCTCCGCTTCACATTACTTAAACCCGTTTCTTGTGTTTGAAATCGATGAGGAAGATAAGTGCAGTAAAACAAACTGTTCTGTAATAAAATGTCTTTTCAAGTGAAACAAAACATTTGTCACAGAATGCATTCTCAAAGACGCCTACCAAAAGTGGGGATTCGATAGGTGCGTGGGTGATTTAAAGCCTTCACA
This sequence comes from Babylonia areolata, assembly GCF_041734735.1. Classification (NCBI taxonomy): domain Eukaryota; kingdom Metazoa; phylum Mollusca; class Gastropoda; order Neogastropoda; family Buccinidae; genus Babylonia; species Babylonia areolata. Next base: position 14,588,974 of record NC_134901.1, read on the forward strand.
GAGAGAACTGGAGTCCGCTGGTAATCTCTCCCACGTGGGAGGGGAGCCACTTGTTATGCCCCACATGAGTCGAGTTTCGTTTCCACTGGATTCATCAGACGTTCCGGTAATTTCTCAATTTTAATCGATTTCAGAGTGAATGAGGGAAGGAGAGGGGAGGGGAGAGAGAGAGAGAGAGAGAGAGAGAGAGAGAGAGAGAGAGACAGACAGACAGACAGACAGTGACAGGGACATAGAGAACACAGCTGATTCTTTCACCACAAGAGAGAGAGAGAGAGAGAGAGAGAGGGGGGGGGGGCAGACAGACAGACACAGGGAGGAACAGGGACACAGAGAACACAGCTGATTCTTTCACCACAAGAGAGAGAGAGAGAGAGAGAGAGGGGGGGGGGGCAGACAGACAGGGAGGAACAGGGACACAGAGAACACAGCTGATTCTTTCACCACAAGAGAGAGAGAGAGAGAGGGGGGGGGGGGGGGGCAGACAGACAGACAGGGAGGAACAGGGACACAGAGAACACAGCTGATTCTTTCACCACAAGAGAGAGAGAGAGAGAGAGAGAGGGGGGGGGGGGCAGACAGACAGACAGGGAGGAACAGGGACACAGAGAACACAGCTGATTCTTTCACCACAAGAGAGAGGGAGAGGGGGAGGGAGGGGGATGAGGGGGGACAGACAGAAAGACCGACAGGGAGGAACAGAGCACAGAGAACACAGCTGACTCTTTCACCACAAGTCAAGGTAAGAAGTTTATTTCATGATGCCACTGGGGGCATCTGAAACATTTCAAATGAACATCGTTTGGACACATCGTATAAATAAAATGAGTGATGTCAAAAACTAAACACACACACACACACACACACACACACACACACACACACACACACAAAACACACTAGCAAACAAACAAATGCACAGTATCAATCCATTTTCCCTTCGAAATAGAAATGGTTATTTTCGCTATCAATATTAAAAGTTTTACTGAAAAGAGACACGTGTGTAGTCTGACGCACAGACTGACGCAAATTGCACGGGCACCAAGCGTGGTGTTACTTGGGTGTCACTGACAGATTGCTATTCTCGTGACCCGGTGGGGTTTGTTCCATATCGTGCGGGATTTTTTTTAATTTATTTTTTGTTTTTTGTTTTCGCGCAGTTGTCGTTTGCTAACATATGGAGGGCTGACGAAGAAGGAGAGAGAGAGAGAGAGAGAGAGAGAGAATTTTTGTGCACGTGCAAGCGCGCGCGCGTGTATGTGTGAAGAGAGATGGGTGGAAAGCATGTCATCATCAAAACAAAAATGAGTGCTCGGGTGTTAAACACAACAACAACAACTTTTAATTATTGACCGATTGATTAACTGAATTTTTAACGGCATGGGTTTGGAGGGGCTGGAATGGGGAGAGGGTTGGTGTTGCCCGAATATCGTGTGACACACCCATTTTTGCATGTCCAAGCAGGGTAATAAATTGTGATGTCATGTTGTTTGTTCACTTCAACATTGGCGCGCGATCTGCACGGCATGTGTGTGTGTGTGTGTGTGTGTGTGTCTGCGTGTGTGTGTGTGTGTGTGTTTGTGTGCACGTGTCTGCATGCGTGTGTGTGTGTGTGTGTGCGTGCGTGCGTGTGTGTGTGTGTGTGTGTGTGTGTGTGTGTGTGTGTGTGTGTAGGGGATAAAAAACGATGATGAGCACGAAAAGGAGTCATGGTAATTAATTAAATGTCTGTATGTATTTTTTGTGTGACTGTTGAAACTGCAGGTATACTGCATTATGTATTGAAAAGAAATATCTACACGTTTGGAATTCAGATTTTAAACAAACGAAGGCAAAGAGCTGTCACTCGCCTTCTGTGAGCGTGCTCTCTGTGGAGACACATTGCAGTATTTCAGTGATTACAGTCAGTCCGAGTTCAGAATTTTCTGGGAGGTATGTGATTAACCGGAATACTAATGCATCGTTTTGATTCAACTCGTTAATAAACCGAAATTTTATTTTCTTGTTCATCCGAGTAAACTGAAATTTTCACATTGTCTGGTGCACTGACAGTTCAAGTCGGCTTCTGAACGACAATGTTGTGTAAATATCGGTGTTCTTTACTGTCCTATTCCCTGGCCGAGACAGAGGCCCAAATCTGAACTTGCTATCATATGATGATGTCGAGCTTGCGTTGGCACAGGCACGGACAATATTCTGATAACGCTCTGTACCAAAACTACCAGTCTGTGTATTTTCCTTTTTCCAGAAAAAAAGTTATATTGATCTGTCATTCATCCGCATTCTGGCTCGGATGGTGGGAGGGGGTGATGGACAGGAGTATGTCGTGATATCTGTTCTACGTAAATTACTTTATACTTTCGTTTTAAACGTTTCCGGTTTTTCACTATTTCGTCACTTACTGTCAATGGTGGACATCTTATTTAGCTGGTTAAAGGCTGAGACTGAGTTTCGAAAATACGACAGAGTGGAAGTGGGGGTAAGTCAGTACCACACGGATTCCCTCCGTCAAATCGAGTCGCCGGTGCCAAGCGCCATACTAAACACCAATATTGTTGCGTTCGGTAAACTGATCTGAGGGAGTGTTTTTACATTGTCAGACAAAACTACAACAACCACCACAGCTGATTGTACGGCTACCTAGTTCTCGTATATATTTTGTTCAGAGGGAGGAAGAAAGGCAGACAGATTGGTAAACAGATTGATACATTGATATCCGGTTGAGAAAGAGAGAGAGCGATACAGAGAGCAAGCGAGCGGGTGAGAGATAGAGCCAGGCAGTCAGAGAGACAGAGAGGCACACACACACACACACACACACACACACACACACACACAGAGGGTGCGTGGGTGGGTTGGGAGGCTTGGGTTGTGGGTGAGAGGGTACAAATGGAAATGAATCAAATGGCCAGACAGTCATCTGCAGCCATCCGTCCAGCAATCTGTCATTGTTTGCCTGTAATCAGACATCATAAACCACTGGGCACGGCCCCCGATACATCTCATTACTGTGATTGTAAAGGGCAACACGCTGAGTGTACATACAGCTTGTGTTTAATGGCACCGTTTCTTTCCCTGCGTCCCCCACCTCACCCCTCCCAAACGGAAGTAGGCTTACCGCCCCTCCATTATCCGTCTTTCTTGTTCTCTCTATCTCTCTCCCCATTCCTCTTTCATATCCCCCCCTGTCTCTCTTCCTCTCCCTCTATGTCATTTTATCTATGTTTCACTCACTCTTCCATCTCTATCACTAACTCTTTCTCTTTCTTCCCCCCTCTCCCTTCCTCCCCGTCTTTCTCTTTTTCTATCATAGTCTGTCATTCTGAATTAAGACTTGCTTAAACCGACAGTGTACCGGGCGATTTGGGCCGGAGGTGGAGAAAGGCAAAAAGATGGAGGAGGCGTGAAGGCAGACAATGTGCTGTCAGGGGACGACAATCCATGAAGACACAAGACAGTCTCTTGACAGTCTCCCCACTTTACATATTGCTGCACGTGCTGACTGTACAGTCGTTCCTGTCGTCCGGCAGCTTGGTCATAATGTGATCAGCTGACAGGAGAATGATAACCCGTGGGCTATACGATGCAGTCGGATCAGTGCAAGTCGTCCCAGACATTGTTCTTTCGCCCGACTCGAACGCGAATCGAGCAGTGCCTTGAACACCTGAAGACAGGTTTCATACAAGAACGATCGATCATTTTAGAGAGTGTGTCACAGGTGGAATGCAAGAATATGTAGTGTTTCGAGCGTGACACGGAGTGGCGTAGTGTGACATTGGCTTCAGGATGATCACAGACACACAGGCTCTAAGGTGAATATGGTCACAGACAGACAGTGTAATACAAGCTTTAAGATGGGGGTGGTTACAGAGAGTATGACGCAGGCTTAGTTTAAGGTGAAAATGGGCTCAGTCAGGCAGTGTGACGCATGCATAAAGGTGAAGGTGGTCACAGACAGAGTGACAAAGGCTTCAAGGTGAAGGTGGTCACAGACAGACAGTGTGACGTAGGCTTTAAGGTGAAGATGGTCACAGACAGACAGTGTGACATAGGCTTTAAGGTGAAGATAGTCACAGACAGACAGTGTGACATAGACTTTAAGGTGAAGATGGTCACAGACAGACAGTGTGACATAGACTTTAAGGTGAAGATAGTCACAGACAGACAGTGTGACATAGGCTTTAAGGTGAAGGTGGTCACAGACAGTGTGACACAGGATTTAAGGTGAAAGTGGTCACAGACAGACAGTGTGACATAGGCTTTAAGGTGAAGATGTTACAGTGTGACATAGACTTCAAGGTGAAGGTGGTCACAGACAGTGTGACATAAGCTTTAAGGTGAAGGTGGTCACAGACAGTGTGACATAGGATTTAAGGTGAAGGTGGTCACAGACAGTGTGACATAGGCTTTAAGGTGAAGGTGGTCACAAACAGTGTGACATAGGCTTTAAGATGAAGTTGGTCACAGACAGACAGTGTGACGTAGGCTTTAAGGTGAAGATAGTCACAGACAGACAGTGTGACGTAGGCTTTAAGGTGAAGATAGTCACAGACAGACAGTGTGACATAGGCTTTAAGGTGAAGATGGTCACAGACAGACAATGTGACATAGACTTTAAGGTGAAGATAGTCACAGACAGACAGTGTGACATAAGCTTTAAAGTGAAGGTGGTCACAGACAGTGTGACACAGGATTTAAGGTGAAAGTGGTCACAGACAGACAGTGTGACATAGACTTTAAGGTGAAGATAGTCACAGACAGACAGTGTGACATAGACTTCAAGGTGAAGATGATCACAGACAGACAGTGTGACATAGGCTTTAAGGTGAAGATGGTCACAGACAGACACATGAAATGGGATCAACACGCTATGGAATGGCAGCATTGTGTAGGAAATGAAGTATTGAATGGAAAAGCTGTGTGGGGTTGTGGATTTAGTATCTGTTATTAATGTGGTTGTGCGTGTGCGTGTGTGCGCGCGCGGTTTGTGTGTGCGCGCGCGGTGTGTGTGTGTTTCGATGGGGCATTCTTATGGTGTATGACAGTACTGTAAACTGCATTGCAAACGCTTGTAAACTGTGTATAGAGTGAAACACCTTGTAAACGCCCTCCACCCTCACCCCCTGGTTGAAAAAAAACATATCACGAACTAATAATTTACTTTCTTACTTTTTGTGATCGTATTGCTGTAGAAAAGCAATGTAGACCGAGATGTAAAGAATAAGCCAAGCGAGTTCTGTAAGGTTGAACTGATCAAAGGGGATGGGCTCCAACCAAGCCTGGGTCACTAGTGTACAACCCCAGTAAACGGACCATACCCCACCAACTTTTAGGGTGAGATTTTGTGCGAAGTTCGGCGGCCAATTGCAAGCTAGTCTACATGATATTTTCTCAGATTACAACTGAAACAAAGGGGTCATTTTTTTTTTTTTTTTGCTGCAGTACAACAGTATTTTGATAAAGCGACACCTCCCCCCCCCCTCCTCGACCTCTCACCCCTTAAAAAAAAAGCAAAAAAAGCCTGAGGGTGGGGATGGTGTGGGGGCGTGTACTGAGGGGGACGGACAGCAGAACATTCCAGAGGAATAGACTGTACTGAGGATTGTTATTTCTTGCGGTGGAGGCGGGGTACCAGTGGCTGCAAGATGATCGTATTCGTATTTTTATTTCTTTTTATCACAACAGATTTACCTGTGTGAAATTCGGGCTGCTCTCCCCAGGGAGAGCGCGTCGCAATACTACAGCGCCACCCTTTTTTTCTTTTTTCTTTTTTTTTTAAATATATTTTTAATAATATTTTTTCGTGCGTGCAGTTTTATTAGTTTTTCCTACCGCAGTGGATTTTTCTTCAAAATTTTTCCAGGAACAACCCTTTTGTTGCCGTGGTTTCTTTTACGTGCGCTAAGTGCATGCTGCGCACGGGACCTCGGTTTATCGTCTCATCCGAATGACTAGCGCCCAGACCACCACTCAAGGTCTAGTGGAGGGGGAGAAAATATCGGCGGCTGAGCCGTGATTCGAACCAGCGCGCTCAGATTCTCTCGCTTCCCAGGCGGACGCGTTACCTCTAGGCCATCACTCCACGGTGTCGGTGAGACAGCGAAACCGTGCTAGCCAGAAGACGACAACCCACGGAGATTCACGACAGTCCCCTGACAGCCCCACCCCCAGTTTACATATTGCTGCACGTGCTGAACTGCGAAGCCGTTCCCCTTGTCCGGCAGCGTGGTCATAATGTGATCAGCTGACAAGAGAGTGATGACCCCAGGGGAATGGGGCTATGGCGGTCAGACTGTAATGTGATCAACAGGACGTCGCCAGAGCGCCGTGGAATGCTAACTTTGGGGTTGGGGAAGAAGGATTGGGGGGGAAAGCTGTGCGGCCTTGGGGTCTTTATTTTTTTCTATTTCATTTTTCAGTGTGTGTGTGTGTGTGTGTGTGTGTGTGTGTGTGTGTGTGTGTGTGTTTCTTGAAAACAGTACAGAGACGGATAGCTGTAGAAAGACAGACTTTTAAATTGTTTCTATCCCCTCGACGGCAGAGAGACGTGGTTTACAGAGAAAGGGTGCTGTTCTTTTTCCACACTTGTAGATTCTTGATTAACATATTGATTTTAATTTTGTGGTCACCTGCGAAATGTGTGTGTCTGTCCATCTATGTGACTTAGTAAGCGTAATTGTGTGTGCGTGTGACTGTGTGCGTGCGTGTGCATGTGTGTGAGCGCACGAGTGAACATCATACATACAGTGAATGTATATATATATTTAAAAAAAAGGGTGATGCCCACATGCCCTTAACCTGGTTGGGATAGCTGTGATCGATAAGTGTGACTGTAACGGAGGTTCTTCTTCTTCTTCTTCTTATTATTATTATGCCTTCATCACTTTACATCGGACTGAAAAATGAATTATTGGAATTGTACGATAGCAAAAAATGGTGTGCTGCGTTCCTCCGCAGAAGACCACACGTGTTAAATGTGTAAAGGATCCATAAGTGTGGAGGAGACAGTACAACTCCTTATCATGGAAACCACGTCTCGGCCACACATGGGATGTAATCTGTGTGACTGGATGAGACGATAAACCGAGGTCCCGTGTGCAGCATGCACTTAGCGCACGTAAAACAACCCACGGCAACAAAAGGGTTGTTCCTGGCAAAATTCTGTAGAGAAATCCACTTCGATAGGAAAAAAACCCACATAAAACTACACGCAGGAAAAAATACAAAAAAAGAGTGGCGCTGTAGTGTAGCGACGCGCTCTCCCTGTGGAGAGCGCTGTAGTGTAGCGACGCGCTCTCCCTGTGGAGAGCAGCCCGAATTTCACACAGGTAAATCTGTTGTGATTAAAAGAAATACAAATACAAAAGTAATCGTAATGACTGAAAACGTTTTTAAGAAGTTACAATGCATTATTATACAAAAAAATAACGTGATCACTATTCGTTATAGCAATTACCTCTATTCTGAAGAAGCTATGGTGAGGTTGTTCCGAAAGCTTAGTCACGTATTGGTGCTGCGTGGAGTTTTACAAAATTATGTTTTGTTCTTACAATTTTTGATCGTGGACAATGAGCGGAATTATTAATAATATCATCATCATCATCATCACCAACAGCATCATCATCATCGTCGTCGTCGTATTCGTCGTCGTCGTCATCATCATCGAGGTCGTCGTCGTTGTCATCATCATTATTAATTGATTAACCAGTGAATCAATCCACCATCATCATAACAAACATTACAATCAGTATCATCATCATTATCATCATCATCACCACCATCATCATTATAGTAATGATAATAATAAGCAGTAGTAGTATTGTTGTTGTTTCTTTTTCTTCTGGTTATCAATCATTAGTATAAGCATTATTTATTAATTTCTTGTAGTTGTTGGTATTTTTGTTGTTGTCGTTGTTGGTGGTGGTGGTGGTGGTGGCATTATCGAATGTGCTCAGAGTGCACAGTAGCCGAAAAGGACAGCGGCCACATGGCGGTGGCCACTTTTGGCGGACGGAAAACGCATCAGTGAAGGAAACAAAAAGAAGAGCCGTGGAAATGTTGGGGGGGTGAGGATTTGGTGATGGGGATTTGTGCTGAGTGGGGTGTGGGTGATGTATGCGTGTCTGGCTGAGCCGCTGCTGACGTCAGCAAGGAAGTCCCAGGGAAGCCGTTTTATTGGCTGGCTGCTCCTCTCCTCTCCTCAGTCGCTCAGTGTTGGAGCAGGAAGCTTTTAGGCTCTGCAGCTTGGGCACCATCACCTCCCTGTGTGTGTGTGTGTGTGTGTGTGTGTGTGTGTGTGTGTGTGTGTGTGTGTGTGTTATCTCCTGTTTCTGTCGTTGTCTTTGTCTCTCTCTGTCTCTTCCTCTTCCTGTCTGTCTGTCTCTCACCGTGTCTGTCTGTCTGTCTGCCTGTCTCTCTGTATCAGCCTCCGACGCCCCCCCCCCTCTCTCTTTCTCCATTCTTGATTATCTGTCTCTCTGTATGTCTGTTTCTCTCCCTTTCTGTGCTTCTCTCTCTCTCTCTCCATTCTTGATTATGTCTGTTTGTATGTCTATTTCTCTTCCTTTCTGTGCCCCCCCCTCTCTCTCTCCATTCTTGATTATGTCTGTTTGTATGTCTGTCTATTTCTCTTCCTTTCTGTGCTCCCCCCTCTCTCTCTCTCTCCATTCTTGATTATGTCTGTTTGTATGTCTGTCTATTTCTCTTCCTTTCTGTGCCCCCCTCTCTCTCTCTCCATTCTTGATTATGTCTGTTTGTATGTATGTCTATTTCTCTTCCTTTCTGTGCTCCGCTCTCTCTCTCTCTCCATTCTTGACTATGTCTGTATGCCTGTCTATTTCTCTTCCTTTCTGTGCTTCTCTCTCTCTCTCTCTCTCTCTCTCTCTCCATTCTTGATTATGTCTGTTTGTATGTCTGTCTATTTCTCTTCCTTTCTGTGCTCCGCTCTCTCTCTCTCTCTCCATTCTTGACTATGTCTGTATGCCTGTCTATTTCTCTTCCTTTCTGTGCTTCTCTCTCTCTCTCTCTCTTTCTCTCCCCCCCCTCCCCCCCGACCCCTCTGTCTGTCTGTGTCTGTCTGTTTCTGTTTCCCTCCACAATCTCCGTCTCTCTGAATCTTTCTCTCCCATAAGGTGTGTCTGTCTGCCGCCGTCCACCCTCTCCACTACCCCCCCCCCCCTCTCTCTGTCTCTGTCTGTATCTCCTCCCTCTTGGGGGAAGTATCCGATCTGTCACTGGTGTCTGATCTCATTCGTTACTTCCTTATTTGTCTCCTCTCTGTCTGCCACCGTCTCTCTCTCTTTTTCTGCCTCTCTCCCTCAACCCGGCTCTTCTATCTTTCGTTAACGCATTTTCACTCATTTAGTTTTTATGAGGTAAACTTTTAAAATTTTTTTATAAAGCATGTTCATTTTACAATTCAGTGTGTGTTTTTGGTAACAGAAAGCAAATGTGTCTCGAGGGATTTTCTTGTTGTTTTTGAGCTCATGTGCCGCTGCACCCCCTCTCCTCCCAACCCCGAAAACACACACACACACACACACACACACACACACACACACACACACACACACACACCCACACCCCAACAACAATAACAAAAAAACAAAAACAAAAAACATAGATGTTGAAATGACTCATTCTACATTCCTACCAGCACGTTAAGCAGAGGTTCATTATTGGTTTGTTTTTATTATTACCATCACATTATTTATATGAAAAAAAAAATCGGTGAGTGGTGGGGAAAGGTCATCATTCAGCTTGGAAATAAGATAAAAGCGTTTAAACCAAACAAACATAGCATTTCCCAACCACGTCCTCCGTCAACCTCTCTCTCTCTCTTGGAAGTTTTGATAGTGTTTTTTTTTTTTTCCACTGGAAGAAAATAGAGTACGAGGAGAGTGGTACGTGGAAAGTGAAACAGATAGAGACAGCGGAAGTGATTCATGATATAACTTCGTCATGAGAAGAATTGTTGTTGCGGGAGAGCTGGATCAATGTGCCAGAGTTCAGCCTTGACTTCAGTGGAAGCGTAACTTCGGGGAAACGTTATAAGTATATCCAAAACAACAACAACAATAACAACAAAAAAGCCGACTTGTTCCAATCTGATATACAATTTCTGAAACTATCGCCATTAATTTTGTTGTTGTTGTTGATGTTGCCAACTTTGCCAAGATTGTCATTTTTGTGTGCTGTTGTTGTTGGATATTTCCCAAGTTAGTCAGAAACTATCTTTTAGAAGAAAAAAATAAGTTTTCGTTGCATTTTTGTCAGACCTCCCACCCCACCCCCACCCCACTCGCTCCCCCCAACATTAACAGTCGCAGCCTTACATATCGTTTATGACTGTTATTGACATCGGCAAGAAGACAAAATACCGATAACAAAACTTAAATGTCCGGATGCGGGCTTCATTTTGATGGGCGCTGAATTGGCCGGCGTATTACTGACCTTCTGAAGTTTGGGGTGTTCAGAATGAGTTCGGCTTCTTCCTGTTGTGATTCTTTGGCATATTTGCACGTACACCGATGTAATTAGTTAAGCGAGAGACACCAATAAACACACGCACGCACGCACGCACACACACACGCACGCACGCACGCACGCACACACACACACACACACACACACACACACACACACACACACCCCTCCCCACACACGCACACATGACACCCAAAACAAAAACAAAACAAAACAATACAAAACAAAAACACAAAAAAACCAGTGTCGAACATCTGACCGCTGGCTTTCTCCAGTCAGGTTTTTTTTTTTTTACGACTCCACCAAGGGTACCGCCTTCTGGACGACCGATATTCTGCAACAAGATGAATGCAGTCAATATCCGTTTGCCTTGCTTCGACACTGCCGTTCCCTTTGGCCGGCTGGCCTTCGAGAACAAGACGAATGGAAGTGAACGGTAGTGCTGTGTGAATCCCTGTCCAAGGGTTGACGAAAGTTCCCACCTGCCTCTCCGGGAGATAGGGATTCCAACGGGCGGACAGACAGGTAGGCAGACGAGAGAGCGCGCGCGGACATACTTGCACACAAGCATGCAGGTATCAACGCACGTACGCATACACGTACACACACACGTTTGCACATTTGCATAGAACGCAAAACGGAAAAGACGGAAGAAAAGAAAGAAAATAAATAAAGAAGAATGAAAAGGAGAAAGAAATGAGTGATAGAGGACTAATAGCTAGACAGTTCACTACACACGCACGCACACGCATGCACGCAGGCTCGCTCGCACGCACGCACGCACACAGACAGACACACACACACACACACGAGCGCGCGCGATGCGAGAGAATGCCGGAGGGCAGAACGCCAAATCAACAGGGGAGAGAATTGGCACAGGATTCGGTGCCACAGAATATTCAGAGGTTGCCTCTCTTCCTGCATCGACTGTCTTTGATCCGTGTTGCATGCTGCTGTGTGGAATCGTAGCAGAGGGTTCATCACCATCATCATCGTCGTCGTCGTAGTAGTTGTAGAACAGTTATAACAACGTCAACGATCGATCGACTGGGTTATTTTCTTTTCTCACGAAGACTTTTACATTCAACTTTAGTCAGTCAGTCAATCAATCAATCAGTCAATCAGGGTACACCATACTTCACTGGCATGAGAGAAGATTTATGCCCCTTGACCAGCACCAGTGGTTCTCTGTTTTCAAGCAATGGAGACATAGGTTCTCGTGTGTCTTTAGGCAGGCCGTAAACTTAAAACTTTCCCAGAAGAAGAGTTTGGTCTGTTTCTTTAAATACTTTGGCAGAATCAACAAAGACAACTTAAGTGGTTTTGTTATCGTTTGTGTTGGTATGCCATTTTTCAGCGAAGTTGGTTAGTGGAGTGTGACATGAATGGTGTTTCCTAAATCCTGACTGGTTTGGACTGAACAGATTAAATTTGACTAAATAAGTTCTTTTTGATATGATTATCTAGGGGTTTTGAAAAAATGACCGATAGAATAGATAAAGGTCTATAGTTTGAAGGGTCAGTAATAGTACTTCGAGAAAGAGAGAGAGAGAGAGAGAGAGAGAGAGAGAGAGAGAGAGAGCAAGCACACAGACAAGCACACACGTACACATGTAATATACAAACACACGCATGTGAACACCCGGATATACCGTGAATTCAATGTACACTTTGGAAATGTTGCACACTTATATACATATTACAAAAGCTATATATACCAACTTCAAACAATGAAGTCTGACTGAAAAATATAAACTTTGGGAGGAAAAATATGGACATATAAGATATATTTCTGTCGATATTCATTTGTACCCATAAACGCAGGGAACCAATATCCATGTTTAGACATATCCACCTTTGGTCGTCTCTTTCTCAACAAGGAAACATAGTCTCACCTCACAGAAAGAAAACCCCTCTGTGTTCAGCCATAGGATTGTGACTAACTAGAGCCATCAGCCCTACCCCACATCCCCGTCCCGAAGTGTCCTTTTTATCCTTGCTGCTACAGACAATTCGTTACTCATACCCCAAAGACACTCTTCTCCCCCCTTTACCACACCACCACCTCTTCTGTCCCGTGTTTACGTTGTGTTAATATTATTATGGTGACGTTTTTACGGCTCTAGTTGGGCTAACAGCAAAGTGAGAGCTGTATTATCAATGGTTTCTCCATTGCAGTGGGAAGTCATTTACAGCTTAGTCTTTTGTGAAGGGCTATGATTCTCAAACTAGGAGGCAAGATTGCACTGGCTCTTAGTGCTAGCAGCCTTGGGGGCTAGTTGGCCTTTGGGAGCCATCCCAACGCCGACCGTCCTAAAACCCTCTTGGCCGAGAGAGTGGGGATGAAACTTGGGGCAAGACACTCTCCACTATAATCAAATTCTAGCCCAGATAGTCGGGCACTGCAGTTGCCTCCTTTGCTGTTCTGGTGGTCATAGTCGGACACGAATGACTATCTATCTATCTATCCATCTATCTATCTATCTGTAGTGATCACACTCAGACAATTTCCGAACACACCGTCGCGTAAGGAGACTGAAACCGACATCCTCTCTCCCTTTCCTTCCTCCCCCACCCCCCCCCCTCACAACCGCTATATCCAGCATTAGATTGTGACCTCCCACACCCGCCCCCTGTCTTAAAAAAAATCCCTCTCCTGGCTGCCGCAGACAGGACCAGGAAGGTTATTTCCACCCCAAAGTCCCCCATACCCTCTTCTCTACTCTGCCCCCACTTTTTGAGGGGGGTGGGGGGCTACACGATGGGGTACTGTAGTGATATTTTTCTGCTGGTGTGTGGGTTAGGGCACGCTGTGTTTTCACAGCTTTCATAGGGTGCCTACCAGGCGTTAATTTCAGCACCATATGAGTGCAATGGCTTACACATAATATGGGTATTTGCAATACTGGGTCTCTCTTCTGCCGAGCTTTGTATGACAAGGGGAAAACTTCGCGATGGGCTGCTCGCGAGCGGGCATGCTCCGGCGCGTGGGGTCGCTGGAGGTCGGCGGTCAGAGTTCAGCCTATCATGTATCGGCTGTCCGGCCTCCCAGCATCATCAGGCGTTATTCATTCTCCCAAGTTCCCCACACACCCCTCTTCAACTCCCTCCCTCCCCCAGGCCCCCTCCTCACCCCCTCCTTTTCTCTCCTTTCCGTAGATTTCGCAATGTGGTGACGTCACCACACGATTCTGGCATCTGGTGGTGTGTTGGTTTCGGTCACGCCAGTGTCCACACTCAGACATTTTCAGCTTCCAGAAAGAAAAGAGATAAGGGGACTGAAAACTACACACTCTCTCTCTCTCTGCCTCTTTCTTTTCTCCCCCACCACCCTCCTCAAAAACCTCCTTGTCCAATCAGTTGATTGTGACTTACCCCTCCCTACCCCCCCCCCCCGCCCCCGCCACCCCCCTGTTGTTGTTGTTGTTGTTGTCATCATCATCACTTTCACCATCATTGTCATCATCATTTTTATTATCATTATTATTATTAATATTATTATCATTATTATGATCAGCATCAGCATCGTTTTTATTATTATTATTGTTATTATTATTATTTTTATTGTTGTTGTTCTTATTGTTATTATTTACCCCTTACTACTACAGACAGGACCAGGGAGGTTACTATACTAACCCCCCCCCCCCCCCCCCCCGCACCCCCAAGTCCGCCATACCCTCCCCTTCACCCTCTCCCGACCTCCTTCCTCTTCTGTGCGAACGTTGCGTTAATGTACTGTGGTGGTATTTTGACGGCCCAGGGCACCTGGTGGCTTGTGTGTGTGTGTGTGTCGGTCAGGGCACACTGTGTCCACACAGTTTTCATGCGGTGCCCGTCACGCGCTGACAGGCCGTGTAAATAGCAAGGTGTCGTTACCAGTTAGTTACTGTCAGCCTTCTCTGTCTGCCTCTGTCTGTCTCTCTCCTTCTCCCTCTCCCCCTCTCTCTCTCCTCCTCCCTCTCTCACCCCTTCTCCCCTCAACTCTCTCCCCCTCCACTCCCTTTCTCTTTCTCCCCCCCCCCCCTCTCTCTCTCTCCTTCCCTCTCTCCTCCCTTCTCCCGTCCACTCTCTCCCCCTCCTCCTCCCTCCTCCTCCCTCTCCTCTGTCTCTCCCTCAATCTTTCATTATGTCTATGTCTCTGTCTGTCTGTCTTTATGTCTCTCTCACTCACTCACCCACCTTCTCCCATTCACTCACTCACCCCCTCCCCTCCCATTCACTCACTCACCCCAACTCTCTCTCTCTCCCTCAAGTCTTTATCTTTCACTATGTCGGTCTCTGTCTGTCTTTGTCTCTCTCACCTACTCACCTTCTCCAATTCACTCACCCACCTCCTCCCTCCCAACTGTCTGTCTCTCTGTCTGTCTCTCCCTCAAGTTCCTATCTGTCTTTCAGTATGTCTGTGTCTTTGTCTGTCTTTATGTCTCTCTCACTCACTCACTTTCTCCCATTCACTCACTCACCCCCTCCCTCCCAACCAACTCTCTCTCTCTCTCTCGCTTTCTCTCTCCCTCCCCCCCCCCTCCCTCAAGTTCTGCCTTTCATTATGTCTCTGTCTGTCTTTATGTCTCTCTCACTCACCCACTTTCTCCCATTCACTCACTCACTCACCCCCTCCCTCCCTACCAACTCTCTCTCTCTCTCGCTTTCTCTCTCCCTCCCCCCCCCCTCCCTCAAGTTCTGCCTTTCATTATGTCTCTGTCTGTCTTTATGTCTCTCTCACTCACCCACTTTCTCCCATTCACTCACTCACTCACCCCCTCCCTCCCTACCAACTCTCTCTCTCTCTCTCTCTCTGTCTCTCTCTCTCAAATTCTGCCTTTCACTATGTCTCTGCCTGTCTTTACGTCTCTCTCACTCACTCACCTTTCTCCCATTCACTCACTGAAGCCCTCCCTCCCAGCTCTCTCTTCATCGTTTCCATTCCGCACGCCTCTCCTCACCTCACCTCTCCTTACCTCTCGTCAAGCCCTCCGCTGTCTGACCTCCAGACTCTAGCAGTCAGGCTGTCGAGGAGGACACAGGCTGTCTAATGGCCACTTGTTAACCCGAGTCACGGAACGCGGGGCGGGCGGGGATAACACGACTGTTTGCCGCTGTTTGGCCCCACACAGGGGAGCGTGTGGCAGCGGTGTCAGTGCAAGTACGTGGTGATGTCCCCGGGCCACTGGGTTGGTCTTCCGAGTTCTTTATTGGTACTGCCCTTGCTGCTGCCGCTGACGGCGTGTAGGTAGATAAATCCCTCTCGGGATTATGTGACAAGTAGAGGGTGCGCGAAGATTCTCAGTTGCGCTTGTGGCATGACCGACACCGAGATGGAACTTACACACGCGGCCGTGCACACTAACACGACGGCGAGTGCCGACAGGCAAGCGCGTGGATGTACGCAAGCACGTGCGTGAGCGCGTGTGCGTGCACACACACAAAACTGCGCATGCACGCACACACACATACACACGCGCACGTGAGCGCGCGTACACAAGCAAGCAAAAACGCCCATGGAAACACACACATGGCCTCATGCACACACTCATAGATTCATGCATGCAAGCGGCATGCACGCACGCAGGAAGACGCACAAACACATACGCGCACTTACAGCCAGGCATCGACAGTGCATGCACGCGCGCACACCCACGCACGCCGGCGCGCGCACAAACTCACATCCGCATGCAAACATCACACACAGACGCATGCGCGCGAGCTCAAGCATTACCCCTTCCCGACACCCCCGTCTCTCCCCCCACGCCCCCTCCCCCACACCCCCCCTTGCAGTTAACGTGCCAAACTTGAGATTGATGTGGTAAGTCATGTGAGCCAGTTTCCCATCCTTTCTTATCCTGTTTTTTTGTTTTTTTTGTTTTTTCCCCCCTGTCTTTATTATTTACTTCATTTCTGTCTCTTTCATTTTGTCTGATATTTGACACATGTCCATTCATTTTCACTTTTCTTTTCGTGTTATTTATTCACGTGCTTTTTTTTTTTCTCCTTCATTCACAACACCATTTGTTAATCTGACAACAAATGCCCAATGCTGTGAACCTGCACGCGACACTGTAGAAAACACCCCCAAAGAACAAAACAAAAAACAACAACAAAAAACCTCTCGCAAATTGTCACTGATGCCATTAGTTTTCTCTGTTTATTTCCCCCCCCCCCCCAGATGGAGATGGACATGGACAAAAGGGAGAGAAGTCCGGGAGCGGAGGGAGGAGGGTGGGGGGTGGGGGAGTGCTGGGAGGAGAGTGGGGGGTGGGGGAGTGCTGGGAGGAGGTGGGGGTGTGGTATGGACCCTATGTGTGCGAGGTGGCGGTGTGTGCGGCAGGCTCCGTGCGGTCGTCACTGTCACACTGTGACACCCGTGAATGCCGGTTGTGGCCGGCTGTTTCCATTTATTGACACCAGCGTTTCTCCCGTTACTGACAGATTTCCCTTCCCCTGCGCCGCTCTGTCTGTCTGTCTGTCTTTCTCTGTCTGTTTTCTGTCTGTCTATCAGTCTTTCTCTGTCTGTTTTCTGTCTGTCTGTCTGTCTTTCTCTGTCTGTTTTCTGTCTGTCTGTCTGTCTGTCTTTCTCTGTCTGTTTTCTGTCTGTCTGTCTGTCTTTCTCTGTCTGTTTTCTGTCTGTCTATCAGTCTTTCTCTGTCTGTTTTCTGTCTGTCTGTCTTTCTCTGTCTGTTTTCTGTCTGTCTGTCTGTCTTTCTCTGTCTGTTTTCTGTCTGTCTGTCTTTCTCTGTCTGTTTTCTGTCTGTCTGTCTGTCTTTCTCTGTCTGTCTATCTGTCTTTCTCTGTCTGTTTTCTGTCTGTCTATCTGTCTTTCTCTGTCTGTTTTCTGTCTTTCTCTGTCTGTTTTCTGTCTGTCTGTCTGTCTGTCTGTCTTTCTCTGTCTGTTTTCTGTCTGTCTGTCTTTCTCTGTCTCTCTCTGTTTTCTGTCTGTCTGTCTTTCTCTGTCTCTCTGTTTTCTGTCTATCTGTCTTTCTCTGTCTCTCTGTTTTCTGTCTGTCTATCTGTCTTTCTCTGTCTCTCTGTTTTCTGTCTGTCTGTCTGTCTTTCTCTGTCTCTCTGTTTTCTGTCTGTCTGTCTTTCTCTGTCTCTCTGTTTTCTGTCTGTCTGTCTGTCTCTGTCTGTCTGTTTTCTGTCTGTCTATCTGTTTGTCTTTCTCTGTCTCTCTCTGTTTTCTGTCTGTCTGTCTTTCTCTGTCTCTCTCTGTTTTCTGTCTGTCTGTCTTTCTCTGTCTCTCTCTGTTTTCTGTCTGTCTGTCTTTCTCTGTCTCTCTGTTTTCTGTCTGTCTGTCTGTCTTTCTCTGTCTCTCTGTTTTCTGTCTGTCTGTCTCTGTCTGTCTGTTTTCTGTCTGTCTGTCTGTCTTTCTCTGTCTCTCTGTTTTCTGTCTGTCTGTCTGTCTGTCTCTGTCTCTCTGTTTTCTGTCTGTCTGTCTGTCTCTGTCTGTCTGTTTTCTGTCTGTCTGTCTGTTTGTCTTTCTCTGTCTCTCTGTTCTGTCTGTCTCTGTCTGTTTCTGTCTGTCTGTTGTCTTTCTCTGTCTCTCTCTGTTTTCTGTCTGTCTGTCTGTGTTTCTCTGTCTCTCTCTGTTTTCTGTCTGTCTGTCTGTCTTTCTCTGTCTCTCTGTTTTCTGTCTGTCTGTCTGTCTTTCTCTGTCTCTCTGTTTTCTGTCTGTCTGTCTGTCTATCTGTCTTTCTCTGTCTCTCTGTTTTCTGTCTGTCTGTCTGTCTATCTGTCTTTCTCTGTCTCTCTGTTTTCTGTCTGTCTGTCTTTCTGTCTTTCTCTGTCTCTCTGTTTTCTGTCTGTCCGTCTGTCTCTTTATTTTGATTTAGTATTATTAGGGCGGGGATTGGAAGTAAAAAAGCACACCACTGCTTATATGTTATCATCGAAATAAATAATTTTGTCTTGTCTGCCTGTTTGTCTTTCTGTCTCTGTCTTTCTGTCTCTGTCTGTCAGTCAGTCTGTCTCTCTCCCATGCCATTTTTGTCATGTGTGGGGTGGGTATGGAAAGGTGAAAGGTGCCGTATGTCTGTGTCTCTTGTGCAAGCATCTCTCTCTCTGCCTGTCTATCACATACATTTTTAGAGCCGATGTCTTCGCACTTGTCTTACAAAAAGCAAATGGTTTCCGTTGACAGATTCGAATCTCAGCATTTACCCATCAGTTACTGAGTACACCAGGTTTCAGCTTTGGGACCAGTAATTATTATTTTCAGTTCATATGAACGACTCGCCTCTGTTTATTCACAGTTCTTATAGCAGCTTGTGACTTATTTTCAGATGGTGCAACGAGACATATTAACTCACTCAGTACGGCCAGTCATCTCTTCTCCTCTACACAGACCCTTCAGATGTCCAGTGGGTGTCTGAATGACCCAACCTTTAGCTTCCGTCGTCAGAAGTGTGGTATTCTTTGTCAACATTCACCTCTTCAGTATAAGAGCCTTCCGCTTGCAATATTTTGATGATGGTAATTGGCGTGAAACGCTGTTAACGTCGTCTCTTTCGCCGTTCGTATGGAGAGAGTTAAAGAAAATGGAACAGAATCAAAAGGCCACTTGTTTTGCAGCAAACACGTTGCGTAATACGTTGAACAAGGATTTCTCGTCACCCACTCCTCTCCAATTCCCTCGCCATTTCTCTCTCCCAGCGTCCCTTGAGCAAACGACGAAACGATACCAACAGCGTCAGTTGTTGGAAAACTATAGTGATGGATTGTGCAGTTAACATCAGCTCTCACACACACACTCTGTATCTCTCCTCTTTGTGCCTGTATGCTTGTCTATTGCAGTGTCTTCACGATTCGTCTATTTCCGTTTCACCTATAGATAGATAGATATAGATATATATCCGATTCGACTATCCTAAATGGAAAAAAAATTGATGACTCCGTTTCGCCTTTTCCCAGTGTGTACTCGAGAAAATATGGATTGCTCTTATATATCAAAAGACGATATTAAAAAGAACATAGTGTTGAACAACATCAATAACACACACTGCATGCGTGCTCACACGCACACATTCCATTAAGCTTATGTCCGTGGCAGCTATGTCTAAAAGTTAAAAGCATAAGACAATCCGTCTGAAAGAAAAAAAAGAAAAGAAAAAACTTTGAGAGAGACCCCTCTTTCCCAATTCATACAAAGATTTCAGTTTCTCTAAACGCTCGGTGTTTTGTTTTCGTTGTTGTTGTTTTCCTGTGTGTGTCCGCTCTTAGTTGACGCCTCGTCTGGACGCTGAACATATTTTATTCATTTTCAAACCCACCCTGTTCTGCCCTCTTTGTTCATTACTGGCCCGGTATCTTTGTTGACACTCTGGACGTTTGAATGGCTTCCCACCTGGCAGCATTTTCAAAAGGTAACAAAATTTGCTTTTCTATTCACAGTATATCTGAAATTTTTCGTCCGCCTCTTTAGCTTTCAACGCAGTCCACCATGCGACATTTAAGTTTTACAGGTGATACTGAACTGAATTGTGGATATTCGCTCGAATGTCTCTGTTGTGAATGCTCACCAACAAAAATTCCCCGTCAAAGACCAGTTAAGGATTACGGGTGTTCATAGAAGCTATCTTTCACCTGTGCACATAGGTACCAATGCACAAACATATTTTAAAACACACTTATCCGTGTGTGTGTGTGTGTGTGTGTGTGTGTGTGTGTGTGTGTGTGTGTGTGTGTGTGTGTGTGTGTGTGTGTCTTTCTGTCACGTCTGTTGCAATCACCCTCTCTCTCTCTCTGTGTCACACGCACACACACATGCACGCACATGCACGCACGCACGCACACCGATGTAGATATTATAAGCGATGTACCAAACAACAGTGTGTCAAAATCGACATTACTTGTTACAGTAATGATATGGAAACTTAAAGCTGGAGATTCCCGTTCAAAACATCATCCGCCTTCTTTGCTTTGTCGTCCCAAGTCGTTACGTTCTCTGCCTGCCGGTCTGCCTGTCTGCCTGCCTGCCTGCCTGCCTGCCTGTCTGTCTGTCTGTCTCTCTTGTTCTGTGGAGCTAATGTATAGGTCGCCTTTTTGTCAGCAACCATGTGATCAATTTCTCTTTTAGAGATGATAAAGTATTCTTGTATCTTGCGTCTATATATTCCTGTCTCTTCCTCCCTCCTTCCCGTTCTGTCATTATCATTCTTTGTCAGCCTCCCTTTGTGTCTCTGTTAAATCCACCCCCTCCCTCGCCACGCCCCCCACCCCCGCCAACCCCCCACCTCCCGTTCCACCTTCGTCTCTCGTTCCTCCTCAATTTCTGTCTGGCGTCCCCCACCCCCCACCCCCCACCCCAGCCCCCTCCCGACCCCACCCCCCCCTCCCCCATCACTTTCTCTTCTTCATTTAGTTGCTAACCCCCTCCACCCCTCCCCTCCCTTTCCCTCTCTTTGTCCCTGACTGTCCTCGTCATTAGTTTCCAGTTTCCCCTAATTTCCTTACGTGTGGGACACGTCGTGACCCGAAGGCTGTGTGGGTCTGTGGTGAGGAAAATGAAAAGAATTGCTCTCAAAGTGTCGACATCTGCAGAATGAGCGGTCATTTTGCGAATCTGTTTCAGTTTTGATGGGTTTTGTTTGCTTGTTAAATTTAGGCATGTTTGATTTCATTTGCGGTCGAGGTGGTAATGTTTTCGGAATGCTTTCATTTTTTGTGTGTGTTTTTTTCTCTCTCTCTCAGAGCTGATTAAATTTTTGTCTGTTGCTCCATGTAAATCATCTCCACAATATCTGTATTTATGATGCTTTAATGCTTGCTACAGTAATAACAATAAGCTTCACTGCTTGCTGCATATGTAACTATGGTCCTAAGTTGCTACATTTGTAGCTGTGGAGCTTCAACAATAGCCACATCTATCTGTTAAGCTTCAATACTTGCCATATCTGTAACAATGAAGCTTCAGCACTTGGTACATCAATAACTGTAGAGCTCCAATACTTGCTACTTCTGTGTTAAGCTTCAATAATTGATACATCTATAAATATGAAGCTTCAATACTTGCTACACCTATAACTTAATCTTTAATACTTGCTACATGTATAACAGTTAATCTTAAATACTTGCTACATCTTTAAGTGTTAAGCTTCAATACTCGACACATCAATGAGGCTTCAATATTTGCTACACCTATAGCAGTGAAGCTTCAATACTTGCTACACCTGTAGCTGTGAAGCTTCAATACTTGCTACAACTATAACAGTGAAGCTTCCGTACTTGCTACAGTGAAGCTTCAGTACTTGCTACACCTATAGCTGTGAAGCTTCAATACTTGCTACACCTATAGCTGTGAAGCTTCAATACTTGCTACACCTATAACAGTGAAGCTTCCGTACTTGCTACACCTATAACAGTGAAGTTTCAATACTTGCTACACCTATAGTTCTGTGAAGCTTCAATACTTGCTACACCTATAGTTCTGTGAAGCTTCAATACTTGCTACACCTATAGCCGTCAAGCTTCAATACTTGCTACACCTATAGCTGTGAAGCTTCACTACTAACTACACCTATTGCTGTGAAGCTTCAATACTTGCTACACCTATAACAGTGAAGTTTCAATACTTGCTACACCTATAGTTCTGTGAAGCTTCAATACTTGCTACACCTATAGCCGTCAAGCTTCAGTACTTGCTACACCTATAACTGTGAAGCTTCAGTACTTGCTACACCTATAACTGTGAAGCTTTAATACTTGCTACACCTATAACAGTAAAGCTTCAATACTTGTTACACCTATAACTGTCAAGCTTCAGTACTTGCTACACCTATAACTGTCAAGCTTTAATACTTGCTACACCTATAAGTGTGAAGCTTCAATACTTGCTACACCTATAACAGTGAAGCTTCAATACTTGGTACACGTATAGCTGTGAAGCTTCAGTACTTGCTACTCCTATAACTGTGAAGCTTCAATACTTGCTACACCTATAACAGTGAAGTTTCAATACTTGCTACACCTATAACAGTGAAGCTTCCGTACTTGCTACACCTATAGCTGTCAAGCTTCAGTACTTGCTACACCTATAACAGTGAAGCTTCAGTACTTGCTACACCTATAACAGTGAAGTTTCAATACTTGCTACACCTATAACAGTGAAGCTTCAGTGCTTGCTACACCTATAGCTGTGAAGCTTTAATACTTGCTACACCTGTAGCTGTGAAGCTTCAATACTTGCTACACCTGTAGCTGTGAAGCTTCAGTACTTGCTACACCTATAACAGTAAAGCTTCAGTACTTGCTACACCTATAACAGTGAAGCTTCAGTGCTTGCTACACCTATAACTGTGAAGCTTCCGTACTTGCTACACTTGTAACAGTGAAGCTTTAGTACTTGCTACACCTATTGCTGTGAAGCTTCAATACTTGCTACACCTATAACTGTGAAGCTTCCGTACTTGCTACACTTATAACAGTGAAGCTTCAGTACTTGCTACACCTATTGCTGTGAAGCTTCAATACTTGCTACACCTATAACTGTGAAGCTTCAGTACTTACTACACCTATAACAGTGAAGCTTCAATACTTGCTACACCTATAACTGTGAAGCTTCAATACTTACTACACCTATAACTGTGAAGCTTCAGTACTTGCTACACCTATAACTGTGAAGCTTCAGTACTTACTACATCTATAACAATGAAAGTTAAATACTTGCTACACCTATAACTATCAAGCTTCAGTACCTCCTACACCTATAAGTGTGAAGCTTCAATACTTGCTACACCTATAACAGTGAAGCTTCAGTACTTGCTACACCTATAACTGTCAAGCTTCAGTACTTGCTACACCTATAACTGTGAAGCTTCAGTACTTGCTACACCTATAGCTGTGAAGCTTCAGTACTTACTACACCTATAACTGTGAAGCTTCAGTACTTACTACACCTATAACTGTGAAACTTCAGTACTTGCTACACCTATAACTGTGAAGCTTCAATACTTACTACACCTATAACTGTGAAGCTTCAGTACTTACTACACCTATAACTGTGAAGCTTCAATACTTACTACACCTATAACTGTGAAGCTTCAGTACTTACTACACCTATAACTGTGAAGCTTCAATACTTACTACACCTATAGCTGTGAAGTTTCAATACTTGGTACACCTATAACAGTGAAGCTTCAGTACTTGCTACACCTATAACAGTGAAGCTTCCGTACTTGCTACACTTATAGCAGTGAAGTTTCAATACTTGCTACACCTATAGTTCTGTGAAGCTTCAATACTTGCTACACCTATAGCTGTCAAGCTTCAGTACTTGCTACACCTATAACAGTGAAGCTTCAGTACTTGCTACACCTATAACTGTGAAGCTTTAATACTTGCTACACCTGTAGCTGTGAAGCTTCAATACTTGCTACACCTATAACTGTGAAGCTTCAGTACTTGCTACACCTATAACAGTGAAGCTTCAGTACTTGCTACACCTATAACTGTGAAGCTTCAGTACTTGCTACACCTATAACAGTGAAGCTTCAGTACTTGCTACACCTATAGTTCTGTGAAGCTTCAATACTTGCTACACCTATTGCTGTCACGCTTCAATACTTGCTACACCTATAGCTGTGAAGCTTCAATACTTGCTACACCTATAGCTGTGAAGCTTCACTACTTGCTACACCTATAGCTGTGAAGCTTCACTACTAACTACACCTATTGCTGTGAAGCTTCAATACTTGCTACACCTATAACTGTGAAGCTTCCGTACTTGCCACACCTATAACAGTGAAGTTTCAGTACTTGCTACACCTATAGTTCTGTGAAGCTTCAATACTTGCTACACCTATAGCCGTCAAGCTTCAGTACTTGCTACACCTATAACTGTGAAGCTTCAGTACTTGCTACACCTATAACTGTGAAGCTTTAATACTTGCTACACCTATAACAGTAAAGCTTCAGTACTTGCTACACCTATCACAGTGAAGCTTCAGTACTTGCTACACCTATAGCTGTCAAGCTTCAGTACTTGCTACACCTATAAGTGTGAAGCTCCAATACTTGCTACACCTATAACAGTGAAGCTTCAATACTTGGTACACGTATAGCTGTGAAGCTTCAGTACTTGCTACTCCTATAACTGTGAAGCTTCAATACTTGCTACACCTATAACAGTGAAGTTTCAATACTTGCTACACCTATAACAGTGAAGCTTCCGTACTTGCTACACCTATAGCTGTCAAGCTTCAGTACTTGCTACACCTATAACAGTGAAGCTTCAGTACTTGCTACACCTATAACAGTGAAGTTTCAATACTTGCTACACCTATAACAGTGAAGCTTCAGTGCTTGCTACACCTATAGCTGTGAAGCTTTAATACTTGCTACACCTGTAGCTGTGAAGCTTCAATACTTGCTACACCTGTAGCTGTGAAGCTTCAGTACTTGCTACACCTATAACAGTAAAGCTTCAGTACTTGCTACACCTATAACAGTGAAGCTTCAGTGCTTGCTACACCTATAACTGTGAAGCTTCCGTACTTGCTACACTTGTAACAGTGAAGCTTCAGTACTTGCTACACCTATTGCTGTGAAGCTTCAATACTTGCTACACCTATAACTGTGAAGCTTCCGTACTTGCTACACTTATAACAGTGAAGCTTCAGTACTTGCTACACCTATTGCTGTGAAGCTTCAATACTTGCTACACCTATAACTGTGAAGCTTCCGTACTTGCTACACCTATAACAGTCAAGCTTCAATACTTGCTACACCTATAACTGTGAAGCTTCAATACTTACTACACCTATAACTGTGAAGCTTCAGTACTTGCTACACCTATAACTGTGAAGCTTCAGTACTTACTACATCTATAACAATGAAAGTTAAATACTTGCTACACCTATAACTGTCAAGCTTCAGTACCCCCTACACCTATAAGTGTGAAGCTTCAATACTTGCTACACCTATAACAGTGAAGCTTCAGTACTTGCTACACCTATAGCTGTCAAGCTTCAGTACTTGCTACACCTATAACTGTGAAGCTTCAGTACTTGCTACACCTCAGCTGTGAAGCTTCAGTACTTACTACACCTATAACTGTGAAGGTTCAGTACTTACTACACCTATAACTGTGAAACTTCAGTACTTACTACACCTATAACTGTGAAGCTTCAATACTTACTAGACCTATAACTGTGAAGCTTCAGTACTTACTACACCTATAACTGTGAAGCTTCAATACTTACTAGACCTATAACTGTGAAGCTTCAGTACTTACTACACCTATAACTGTGAAGCTTCAATACTTACTACACCTATAGCTGTGAAGTTTCAATACTTGTTACACCTATAACAGTGAAGCTTCAGTACTTGCTACACCTATAACTGTGAAGCTTCCGTACTTGCTACACTTATAACAGTGAAGCTTCAGTACTTGCTACACCTATTGCTGTGAAGCTTCAATACTTGCTACACCTATAACTGTGAAGCTTCAGTACTTGCTACACCTATAGCTGTGAAGCTTCAATACTTGCTACACCTATAACTGTGAAGCTTCAATACTTACTACACCTATAACTGTGAAGCTTCAGTACTTGCTACACCTATAACAGTGAAGCTTCAATACTTACTACATCTATAACAATGAAAGTTAAATACTTGCTACACCTGTAGCTGTGAAGCTTCAGTACCTCCTACACCTATAAGTGTGAAGCTTCAATACTTGCTACACCTATAACAGTGAAGCTTCAGTACTTGCTACACCTATAACAGTGAAGCTTCAGTACTTGCTACACCTATAACTGTGAAGCTTCAGTACTTGCTACACCTCAGCTGTGAAGCTTCAGTACTTACTACACCTATAACTGTGAAGGTTCAGTACTTACTACACCTATAACTGTGAAACTTCAGTACTTACTACACCTATAACTGTGAAGCTTCAATACTTACTAGACCTATAACTGTGAAGCTTCAGTACTTACTACACCTATAACTGTGAAGCTTCAATACTTACTACACCTATAACTGTGAAGCTTCAGTACTTACTACACCTATAACTGTGAAGCTTCAATACTTACTACACCTATAACTGTGAAGCTTCAGTACTTGCTACACCTATAACAGTGAAGCTTCCGTACTTGCTACACTTATAACAGTGAAGTTTCAATACTTGCTACACCTATAGTTCTGTGAAGCTTCAATACTTGCTACACCTATAGCTGTCAAGCTTCAGTACTTGCTACACCTATAACAGTGAAGCTTCAGTACTTGCTACACCTATAACTGTGAAGCTTCAGTACTTGCTACACCTATAACTGTGAAGCTTCAGTACTTGCTACACCTATAACTGTGAAGCTTCAGTACTTGCTACACCTATAACTGTGAAGCTTCAGTACTTGCTACACCTATAACTGTGAAGCTTCAGTACTTGCTACACCTATAACAGTGAAGCTTCAGTACTTGCTACACCTATAACTGTGAAGCTTCAGTACTTACTACACCTATAACTGTGAAGCTTCAATACTTACTACACCTATAACTGTGAAGCTTCAGTACTTACTACACCTATAACTGTGAAACTTCAGTACTTGCTACACCTGTTTGTTTTTTTGTTTTTTAATAATAATAATCCCGAGCGTGGTTTCTTTTATTATTATTATTATTATTATTATTTTTTTTTTTTTTTTTTTATAAATGTTCAGACAACAATATGTCCCAAATTATATACTCCGTTACTGCAGCTGTCGGGATCTTTAAATATCCCACATCTCCGTCAGTGTTTCTTGCTTCGTTCCAGATTCTTGTTTTTATTTTATTTTGTAATGATACAAACAAAAGTGATAATGATGTTAATAATAATAATGACAATAATAATGATGATGATAATAACGATAATAATGTTGATGATTATGATGAAGATTGTTAACAGCCGATGACTCTTCACACTTGTCTCTTGTCCATTGTCGGTTAACGGAACGCGTGTGTTAATCTCGGTATCTGTGTCTGGCAGTGTTGGTGGTTTGTCTGGTATAATACCCATCCGTCCGCTCTCCTCCTTTCTCTTGTTGATGGACCGCCCCGTGTCTGTGTTCTCCCTTCTCCACCCTCCCGGCCCTATCTCCGTCCCCACCCCCC
The DNA here is from genome assembly GCF_041734735.1 of Babylonia areolata. NCBI lineage: Eukaryota > Metazoa > Mollusca > Gastropoda > Neogastropoda > Buccinidae > Babylonia > Babylonia areolata. Next base: position 14,616,538 of record NC_134901.1, read on the forward strand.
ACCCACCCCCCCACGCCCCCTCCCACATCATCTTTCATAAGTTGTCCCCTACTGACCTATCTCCGAGGCAGTAGACCGCTCGACAGGTTCTGTATCAATGACCCGTCCTCGTTATCAATTTTGCACTCTTTGTCACTTCTCTCCCCCCCCACCCCCCCCCCCCCCAGTTCCCCCCCCCCCCCCACCGCCCCTCCTCTTCCCCTCCGTCGCCTCACCAGTATTTTTTGTTTATTGCTGCCGGAGTCCTGTGCTTATCTCCCTTGTTCTGCGTGCTTGATTGCCTCCCCCTTGTTGTTCGCCCGTCTCCTGCTTGAGACCGATAGTTCACACTCGGATGAAGCAGCTTTGGGGAAGATGACGGCAATAGCAGGGTGGGTACGATACACGCTTACACACAGAAAACGGTTGAGGGTTCAGTAATGTTCTTTGAGAGAAAAAAAAAAATTGTTAAAAAAAAAAAAAAAATTGTTAAAAAAAAAAAAAAAAAAAATCCCAAAACAGCGAGCATCGTTGCCGAGTCGTAGAGACTTTTTCGGTTTTTTTTCCAGGGTGACATGATGGAAGAGAGGGTAGTGAGCTGAAATTTAGAGTGACAAAATAAAGTGCTTGAAACAAATGGTAGAGTACTGAAATAATTAGAGTGACAAAATAAAGTGCTTGAAATAGATGGAAGAGTACTGAAATAATTGAAATAATAATTGATTTATTGATTTATTAGAAGCTGAGTATGGTAACTTTGATATTATCACAGTATCTGAAACATGGCTTTCAGATTTAGACAGCAATAGTTCCGTCCATATTACAAACTTCCATCCACCTGTTAGATGTGACAGAACAAACGATCCACATGGCGGTGTTGCTATTTATGTGAAAAATAATTTATATTGTAAACCTCGCAATGACCTTCATGTAAACGGTTTAGAAGCTGTATGGGTTGAGACAAAATTAGATCAAATAAGTTTATTAATTGGATCTTTTTATCGTCCACCTAACTCCAATGTTAATTACTGGAATTTGATCGAAGAAAGCATACGTAGAGCCAATGACACCACAAACAAATTCTTGATTCTTGGTGATTTTAATACTGATTTCCTAACAATACCATCACCCCACTTAGTAGATATTTTGAATCGCTACCATATTAAGCAGTTAATAAATGAACCAACGAGGATTACCGAAGTAACAAGTTCATGCTTAGATCTTATACTTACTCAAAGCCCCAGTATGATCAAATCAACGGATGTCATGCCTGCTATCTGCAGTGACCATAGTGTACCTTATGTGGTTGTCAAGAATACAGTAGTTAGAGAACAGTCATTTAAAAGAACAATTTTCAATTACAATAAGTTAGATACATATAGATTGTGCAATCTCCTACACCAGGTTAATTGGGATGAAGTGACCAATAATAAAACAATTGACGAAAGTGCGGAAACGTTTTCAAATATTATAATGGATAAAGCAAAGCAATGTATGCCAACGAAGACTATCACTGTACGTCCAAATGATGTCCCTTGGATGACAGATGAAATTAGGCTGCTAATAGAGGAACGTAAAATAATTCATAAATTAGCTAAACAAACTAACAAACCAGAAGACTGGCAACAATTTCGGTGTTTTAGGAACTATGTTACATATAGAGAAAAACAAAGACAGCTTGAGTATATCACCAATTTAGAAAATAAGATAACAACTTCATCCAATTTTGGAACAAAAGAATGGTGGAAACTTGTTAAGTCATTTTTGAGAAAGAAAGGTGTTGGGTCAGATGAAATTCCCCCTATTATATCTAATGGTATTGTCTATTATAAAAACAAAGATAAAGCTGATGTTTTTAACAACTTTTTCATTTCACAATCCACTCTTGAAGACAGCGAAAAAGATTTACCTGATATTCCATTCCTCGACTTAGAACTTACAGACATAGCGCTTACTACTTCTGATGTTGAAGGTGTTATTCTAAATCTAAATAAAAATAAAGCGGTAGGGCCAGATCTTGTACATAACAGATTGTTAATTGCCTCATTGCCAGCCATTCTAGACCCACTAACCAGGATTTTCAACAAAAGCCTTCATGAATCAAAATTCCCTCTGGTATGGAAAACAGCACATGTAAATCCTCTGCATAAAAAAGCTTCGAAGGAACTTTGTAGTAATTACCGTCCAATCTCTTTGCTTAGCTGTGTTGGTAAAGTCCTTGAGAGATGCATCCATAAGCAAGTTTACAAGTTTTTTTCATCAAATCATATTTTATCTCCTTCCCAGTCAGGTTTTATTCCTGGTGATTCGACAGTAAATCAGTTGCTCTGTATTTATAATGACTTATGCTCATCTTTTGATAATGGAGTCACAACCCAGGCTGTGTACTTTGATATATCTAAAGCTTTTGATCGAGTTTGGCATAAGGGACTTCTTCTGAAATTAAGAGCGAATGGCATACGAGGCAAATTACTTGACTGGTTTTCCGATTACCTCTCTAACCGTATCCAAGCAGTTGTTATAAAGAGTGATAAGTCTGATTACAAAGGAATACCCGTAGGTGTTCCTCAAGGCTCTGTACTTGGTCCACTATTATTCCTTATCTATATCAATGATATTGTATACGACATCCATTCAAACATTAAGCTATTTGCAGATGATACAAGTATGTCCTTAGCACTAAATAACCCAAACATCCGTGCACAAACACTCAATTCTGACTTAGAAAAGATAGATTCTTGGGCTAAGCGATGGAAAGTCAAATTTAATGAGGGGAAAACAGAGTTATTAAATTTTTCTCGAAACACTGACACAATTTTACCTCTTACTTTTGGCATCACACCATTACAAAGTACAGACACACATAAACATCTAGGCGTCATACTCCAAAACAACTGTAAATGGGAGGAACATATTAAAAGTATAATCAATGCTGTAACTATGTTGGTTTCTTGTCTTAAGACGTATAAGTACAAGTTAAATAGGAGAGCATTAGAAATCATGTACAAATCATTCATATTACCACATTTTGACTATGCTGATATTGTTTGGGATAATTGCACAGATGCACAATCAGATTCTCTGGAAAATTTACAGCTTGATGCATTAAGAACCATAACTGGAGCTGTTCGTGGGACAAGCCACCAAAAAATATACCAAGAATCAGGGTTCTGTACACTTAAGGAAAGAAGGAAAAGACACAAACTTGTGCATTATTTCAAGATGGTTAACGGTCTATGCCCTAACTACCTAAATGGTCTTGTTCCTGGTCTTGTTTCAGACAATAACCCTTACCATAGACGCAGGTCATTGGAACGCACCGTACCAAGATTTCACACCGAACTCTATCGGAAATCATTCATACCATCTACTACTTATCTCTGGAATTCTCTACCTGATTATGTTAAAACCAGCAATTCCTTAAGCCAGCTTAAACATTACCTATGTGCTAACGATGCTGTAGTGCCTAGCTATTATTACTATGGTAAACGGAAGGAACAAATCATTCACTGTCGACTTCGTCTAGGGATTAGTGACTTAAGAGAAGATATGTTCAACAGACATTTAATAAACGACCCACTTTGTGCTTGTGGCACTGCAAGCGAAACTGCTGAACATTATTTATTATTTTGTCAAGACTTTCATATGGCTCGGGCAAACACAATCTTAAATTTATCTCCAAACTACATTCACGTTAAAATTCTGTTGCATGGAGATCCTGTTCTCCAAAATCATACAAATATATTCATATTTCAAACTGTCCACCAGTTTATCTCCGATTCAAATAGATTTTAGCTTAGAAAGTATTGTGAAGAAAGAGTACAACATGATTCTATTCGTAAAATATATGTTGAATTTTTTGACTGACCAAATATTCAAGGTGAATGGATTGGCCAATGATCTGTTAGAATTTCTCCTCTCCCCTCTGTTCCCCCTCCTCCTCCACCTTACCCTCCATTCTTCTAAATTTTCTTCTTCTTCGTGTTTTTCTTCTATTAGGCCAATTACTTTGGTGATAACAAATTTAATCTCATGTTAATATTGATATTAGCATTATTTTACTATATTGTGTACTGTTTGTTTATTTGTTTTATTTCATCATTACATTACTTACTGTTTATGCATGTTATTTCATACAAGTCATAATATGGTTCATCTGCCGTCATGATAAAATTGAAGTGCAACGTTGTGAGCACAGTATAAGCTTTAAGCTTGTTGATGCTCTTTTGTCATTCAATGCATTGTAATCATGTGTATTGTTGAATAATTAAAGTTTATTTAAACCAAATAATTAGAGTGACAAAATAAAGTGCTTGAAATAGATGGAAGAGTACTGAAATAATTAGAGTGACAGAATAAAGTGCTTGAAATAGATGGCAGATTACTGAAATAATTAGAGTGACAAAATAAAGTGCTTGAAACAGGTTGAAGAGAAGGAAGTGGAATGAAATCTAGAGACAAAAAGTGCTTGAAATCAATTGACAACCATAACAGCAACAAGAGAAATGGTTGGGTTTTTTTGGCAATGATACTCTCCTACCTATTCTTTTGGTCTTGGTATTCAGTGACATTCCAGGAAGTGATATTGATAATAATTATTATGCTCCGTAGATTGTATTGTTTTCATTGTATTGTGTTTTATTGCATTCTGTCACTAAAGGATTCTCTGTGTAAATCAGGGCTCTTCCCGTGGAGAGCGTATCACTACAGCACAGTGCCACCCATATTTGTTTCGTTTTCTGTAAGCAAGCGTATTAGTTATACTATCAAAGTGGATTTTTTTTTTCAAAAGAATTTTGCCAGGGAAATCCCTTTTATTGCCGAGGGCTATTTTACGTTCGGTCAGTGCATGCAGCGTACGAAACCTCGGTTTAGCGTCTCATCCGAATGACAAGCACCCATGCCACCGCTTAAGGTCTAGTGGAGGGAGGCGCCTGGTAAGAGCATTAACTCTCTCCATACGAACGGCGAAAGAGACGACGTTAACAGCGTTTCACCCCAATTACCACCATCAAAATATTGCAAGAGGAAGGCTCTTATACTGAAGAGGTGAATGTTGACAAAGAATACCACAATTCTTACGACGGAAGCTAAAGGTTGGGTCATTCAGACACCCGCTGGACATCCGAGGGGTCTGTGTAGAGGAGAAGAGAGGACTGGCTGTATTGAGTGAGTTAACGCTTGGCCACCGTGAGTCATTCCTGTGCCACAGCCCTAGACTACACTTCATTTGAGAAGTAATGAGGATGTTTCATCGTGCCCACGTGGATTGTGAGAATTCTTCAGTTTCTGGCAGAATGTGGTCAACTTCAGGACATGCCAGTGGAAAGAACAAAAAATGTATTTGTGATGTTTGAGCAGAAGGTATCTCTGTAGAGTAGAGGATCAGTATTTTTTGCGACAAAATAATCAGTGTCGCAGCAGCATTGTTTGGGCATTTCTGGATGTTTTGATTTCGCGAGAATACTGGTTTTTATTCCTGAGAATATTTCAGTTTTCGTGTTTCTGAAACCTTCGAGTCTCGGTGTTTTTTTGTTTGTTGTTTTTTTTTTCGGTAAGAGTCCATGTATCCTCAGTATAACACAACAGAGGTGTAGTCTCAGCAGCGAACAAAAAAAGAAAGAAAAAAAAAAGTCGAACACGATCCACAGAATTACATCACTGCCGCTGTTACTATTAACCTCACAATCACCATGGCCATCATCACACCTTCCACGTTAGTATTCCGGAACTGAAGGATTTTATGACTTTATCTGGCAACTGACACCAGAGTTTAAATCCGATATTAAGGGAACAAAGACGCAAACAAAGAACGTATGTGAGACAACCACACAAACACAGACACAGAGACAACTGATGCAAACACACACACACACACACACACACACACACACACACACACACACACACACATCACACACACACACACACACACACACACACACACACACACACACACACACACACACACACACACACACACATCACACACAGAGGGTCAGTATGATGCTGTCTGTGTGGCCTCCCACAGCCAAACAAATGACGACAGCAACAAAGGAGGCCGGGAGAGGGATGACCGGAATAGAGAGCGGCGGAAGGAGGAGGAGGAGGAGGAGGAGGACGGGGCGGGCAGGAGGACCGAGTCACGTGCTGAGGGCGGCAAAGAAAACGATTGGCTGTCTGACAAGCCTCTCCATCATCCGGGGGACGCAACAGTCCCATAATCCCTTTCGCTGCTTAAGTATGTTCCTCTCCCGATGTCGTGCTGCTATACTGCCGCGTGTGCAGCCAACCCCGCAGGTACCTTTGTTCACCCCCTGAGGTTTCCGGGCCTGGTGATGGATGATTCGTGACGTGGGCTATACCCCCTCCTCCTGTGTGAAACTGTCTGTGATGGTGTGCAGACTTATTCCTTTTGTTGGGTATGGCAGAAACAATCAGTGGGGGGAAGCGCACAAATGAGGATAGGAGACAGAGTAACAAAGAAAGCATGAGTAAGGACATAAAGATATTTTTCTATGTCCTAGATTCTTCCTTCACCCTCATTTCTCTCTCTCTGTGCATTTTACTAACACCATGCTAGTGCTTGTATATTCATGCGTGTGTGTGTGTGTGTGTTGTGTGTGTGTGTGCGTGCGTGCGTGCGTGCGGTGCGTGCGTGCGTGGCGTGTGTGTGTGGTTGTTGTTTTGTTTTGATTTATGCTTATTTTATTTCCTCTGTTGTGTATCTCTATAACACCATGCTTTCATTTATTAAAATATTGTGTAGTGTAGACCCTATAGGGCGGGGACTGGATGTAAAAAAAGCACACCAGGGCTTATCTATTATCCTCGAAACAGAGAATTTGTCTTGTCTTGTCTTGTCTTGTCTCTTTCTCTCTCTGCCCAATGTGCGGCTCCGATAAAGAAGACGAAATTCACGTTTTATTCCACTGTCCTGCTGCGTATGCATACATCCGAAACAGATATCCATTCAACATAGAATCAAGTCCCGTTGATGACTTGACCCGCATGCAACAATGCTGAAAAACGAGAACGAAGTGATGGTAACAGCTATGTCAAAATTTCTTACCGTAGCACTTAACTGTAGGCAGAAAGCACTAGAAAATGGGCAGACAGTATAAAGAATCAAGTAAAAGGTACGTAATTATATACAGATGACCCCTAATGCTAATGAGTAAACGGATTCACTAATTATTATATAAGGAAATGAATTATGACGGTGGATGGTCCACACGTTTGCTCTTTTGTTGTTCTTTTTCCCTTCCCTTTTCTTGCATACAGT
>NC_134901.1:14628801-14631301 GCF_041734735.1 Babylonia areolata
TTTCATTACCATGCACATTCTTCTTCTTCTTCGTCTGCGGCGTTTGAGGGCTGCAACTTCCCTGCTTGTGTAAGTGTGGGTTTTCACGTGCATGACCATTTGGCCCCGCCATGTTGGCAGCCTTGTTTTTGTGGGTTTTTTTTTCAGGGAATATCCTGGCAATTGTTTTGAACAAAAAGTTAAAAATCCATCTGTGTCAACTTCTGCATTGTCAAACATCTGTGTACGATACTGAGTTGGCTTCGTGTTGTTGTTTTTTGTATACATACATACACGGTCTGGACGCTAGTCATTCGGTCTCGTGTGCAGCATGCACTTGGCGCACGTAAAAGAACCCACGGCAACAAAAGGGTTGTTCCTGGCAATATTCTGTAGAAAAATCCACTTCGTTCGGGAAAACAAATAAAACTGCACGCAGGAAAAAATACAAAAAAAGGGTGGCGTTGTAGTGTAGCGACGCGCTCTCCCTAGGGAGAGCAGCATGAATTTCACACAGAGAAATCTGTTGTGATAAAAAGAAATGCAAATACAACACAAATACAAAAATACATGCATATTGATGCCATTGTTTGATCCTTGACACATCTGTTGAAGACGATCATTCCTGTGTCGAGTGACACTCGTCAAGAAAACACGGTTCACATACGTCAACCCCGGTTGCAAAGTGGTTAGCATCACGGAATGGTGAGTTGAAAGTCATCAAATTGAACCCCACGAGAGAAATCATTTATAGAATTTGTTGACGTGTTTGTGCTTCAGACATACACAAACACATGGTGGTGGGTGGTGGTGTGTCCATCGAGATCGATGATGACCATCGTTGTCATCCAGATGGGGGATGGGGGATGGGGGGAGGGTTGAAGGATGAAAGGTCATTTTGGATGACTGATGACTTGCGCGATGAGTTTGTTTAAAGTGAAGAGGAGTTGCACAACGTCGACCTCACTCTCTCGTCCGGGTCCATCAATTTCCAGTGGCAAGACTAAGTCGAGACGACTGGAGGATGAGCACGGATGCAGTGGATGACCAAGATATTCTTTCGGTGTCTCATCTTGCTCTCTGCACTCCACAGTGCGTTGCTGTAACCGCCTTCCTCTCCGTTGAACCGATAGGTTTCTTCCGCAGATTCTGCCGGATCCAGACTTCGCATGCATGGGTAGACACACCCCGGGGGCCAACTGCGTGTGGCATGCACACAGCACGGTGGAGCTAGATGGCCGTCGGTGGCTCTCCTGAGCCGACGCCCTTTTATGGATCTCCATAAGGGTGTCTAGCCACCCGCCTCACCAGTCCCAGAAGGGAGTGGTGGGAGTGCCGGTTTAGTCGTCGGCAACCCGACCCTGAACAGGTTGTACTGGATTACAGGTTACCAGTAGCAGATCTAATGACCTGACCTGACACAAACACATACACACACAGACACGCGCAGATATACAAACACACAGACGCCACCCCCCTTCCGCCCCCCCCCCCAACACACACACACACTGCGCTTTAAACAAGCTGAGCGTTACATCAGCATGCTAGTTCGTCCAGCAGACTCCATAGGACCATTGATTTTTCCCATAGCCCTGAGCCGTTCTGTAAATAACACAAGCATGTTGCGCTTTTCCTCTATAACTCGTGGCGGGCCAGTTGGCCTTCATTAAAGATCGATTAATACCGCGAAATAGTCAGGGGCAAAGGTGAGACAGGAAGGGTACTGTGCCTCTGTGTGTGTGTGTGTGTGTGTGTGTGTGTGTGTGTGTGTGTGTGTGTGTGTGTGTTGAACGCCTATGTGTGCTTGTATCTGTGCATACTTGCACGCACGCTTTTGTATGTGCTTGCGAGAGGGTGTTTGTGCATGAGACGAAATACATGCAAGTGAACTGTACATAATGATGCTGTTTGTCTTTTTTCATAAGAAAAACTGTCAATTTGCCAAAAAGAAAAAAAGCTTATGCATGCTTGCACGATGGTGTTTAAGTTATTACAATGTGCAGGATGTTGTATCTATCTGAGTCCAGACTATCTGCATCTTGGGCACAGTTCCATGATTGTTACGGACGGACATTCTGTTACAGTTGTGTTTCACTAGATGTATGGGATGGGCGAAAAGATTGACTTTTCACTCTGTGTGTCCGTACACACTTGCGGTGTGTGTGTGTGTGTGTGTGTGTGTGTGTGTGTGTGTGTGTGTGCGCGCGCGTGTGTGTGTGCGTGTTTGTGTGTGTGTGTGTGTGTGCGTGCGCGTGTGTGTGTGCGCGCGCGCGCGTGTGTGTATGTGCATGCAAACACAGACAGACAGACAGCCACACACACACACACACACATTTGAGCACAAGACGTCCAGAGCAGTTCTATAATGTGGTAAAGAAAATGAAACAAAACAGTTAAGAGGCTTCCTGCACAAGAGCTGCGTCTGTAAACAGCGATTGCCATTTCAACAAGAGAGAGATTGAGAGAGGGAGAGAGAGAGACAGAGACAGAGACGGGGTGGTTGAAGAATAATGCTGTTAAT
>NC_134901.1:14638801-14643801 GCF_041734735.1 Babylonia areolata
CTAAACACCATTTACATACAGCCATAGCGAATCATTCGGTCAGCTGCATCACTAAACACCATTTACATACAGCCATAGCGAGCCATGCGGTAAGCTGCATCACTGAACACCATTTACATACCGCCATAGCGAGCCATGCGGTAAGCTGCATCACAAAATAGCAGATCACAGGATGGCCACTGACCCATGTGTTGAATAATTCATATCAACACGAACACACTCACACTGTCTTCGCGCGCACCCCTCAACCCGCATCTTCGTGCCACACACACACACACACACACTCACGCGCACACACAATCTTGTAAACACGGGAACAATTTGCCCTGCTCTGGAAATGAAACCAGAAAGGCGGGGTATGGACCAGACCCGATAACTTGAACCAAGTGCGCGATTGTGGTATCGTGTTCTCATGTGTGCGTGGATGTATGCGTGTAGCCTATGCATAGTAATGTTAAGTGGAACAGGCCTTGCGGCTAGTTTGTATGTGTGTGTGTGTGTGTGCGCGTGCCCGAGCGTGTATGCGTGTGTGTGTGCGCGCGCGCGTGAGTGCGTGCGTGCCTGCGCAGACGTTTGTGTGTGACTACGTGTATGCGAGCGCACGTCCAGATGTGTAACATGATGTCGAAGCGGTCTCGTCTGATCCAAGTCGTTCAATCAAACACCCATAAATGACGGGGAAAGATCGTGCAGCATGTGTAAACTGAGCGTGCAGACAACGCACGCGCCACTTGGTCGGTGAAACAACAGGCCTTTGGCAGCGCTCATTTACATATTCATGCCACGTGCTTTAATCCCTCTCTCTTGACCAGCGCGTGCTCTCTGGTTCCTCGTGGTCATGGCAAACTATAAAGTGTTTATCATCATGTCTGCAGACGTAGATATGTTGTTCATTTACATTCGTGGGAATATATTGGTTTTACACTGTTAAACTTGTTAATAAAACGAACAAAACACAAACATACGCACGTAGAATACATACACTCGCAGTCCGCATGAAAACACACACACACACACACACACACACACACACACACACACACACACACATCGATTTGTCACCCACACGCATATGCATAATGCATTTTAGAAAGCTGTTGGTTTGGTTAAACACCGTATATGACAGACGAACAGATTTCCATAGGATACAGCACTGATGGACTGAAACGTGTGTGCTTTTGGGGATGAATTTGCGTTGTGTTTTAAAGTTCGTCTGTATGACCAAGGAACAGATTGTCATATTATAATTTTTGTTGTGTGTGAAAAGAGCAGTTGTCTTCATAATAAGAATACATTTATACCACGGAATTTCTTATTTATTGATCCATTTAGAACAGACATAACGCCATAAATGTGGATCAATAATCCTGGTTTCAGAATGATTAATTGTGTATCAAGCATACACACTTAGTGGTAAAATGACATCAAATTTTCAGATTGTGTCAGGACGTCTGAATGACAAAATTATTAGAAAAAATGCCATGATTTGTAATCACACAGCAGGTGATTCACTTATGGCAAAACACACAGAGTTTATGTTATCGTACTTCATTTCATTGTTTAGTGCTGCCCGATCACCCGCGCCGTTTCAGTGGCATTACTCCCACGCCGCTCATTCCGAGTCACCTCATACAATCAGCCACACTCTGGTCCGTCAGTCTGTCCAGGCGTCGACAGTCCAAAGGGGAATATCGATGTTAGGTCGCCAGGAGGCCACACGTTAGAGCAGACCCTGCTGCTGAGTCACTTTGGTGGTGTCCAGTTCTGATTTATACGCAAAACATCACACACTGAACTTCCTACTGACAACTATAGTGGACTTAGTAGCTAAGCCACATTGAATGAGCGTGAAACAAATAACAACCCTCCCCCCCCTCCACCCCCAGATTCTTCACATAACTTGAAAATCTGAGCAATATATATATTGATATGATGAAAATTCCGCGGCACAGCTTTTGCAGCCAGTAATTCGCCATAGATGGGCCACAATTTCTGAAATCATTATGCCGTTTTTCATTTCTGCAAACGTGTAATCGCCGGTGAATATTAATTGGGAACCTTCTGACGCCCCAACCCTCCCACTTCTTCCCCTTGGGAACCCGTTGACCTTAGGGCACGTTGCTTTATCGCCAGTCAGACATTGTTACGCCATCTGCACGTGTGTGCTGGCAAGCTTACGTGTCCTATCTGTGACGGTGTGAATGCCAAACACCACTTTTCCAAGCCCGATGATAGAAACACGATGCAGCGGAAACGAAGTCTAATGGAGTAACTCCTCCATCGCCTTTTTCCGTCTGAATCATTTCTCCAGCCGTATAATGCATTCATATAATTTATTTATATAATATATTTGTATTCATAAGTTTTGTCTTTCCTCCCAATGGTGACTTTAGAAGAATGTATATTCTTTTGCAGTTCTTTTTTATTTTAATTCGAGGAAACCAACTTTGTTCATGCCCACCTCACTCATGATATCAGGAACTTTGCTGCATTTTTTAGGAGGTCCTCAAGAAAATAATCATGATAATATCATGATTAAGACATTTATACGTAAACTACACGTATAGAAATGTATGACCGCATAATTGTATTTACAACGCGTCTTGTTTATGCTCACTCATTCAAAATAGGACCATGGCCTCCCCTCAGTTTGCATCTCCATTTCTCTCTGCTTTCCTTCTCTCTTTCTGCTTTGGACATACACGGGACATACGCCACAAAACGTACAAATACACACCCTTACACACACGCGCCCGCTCACAAGACACAACCACAGAGACACTCTATACGTGTGTATTAGTGCTTGAGTGCGTGCGTACGTATGTGCGTGCGTGTGTGTGAGTGCGCGCGTGCGCGCGCTCGTGTGTATGTGCGTGTTGTGTGCACGCGCCTGTCTGTCAATCCGTCCGTCTGTGAGCTCGAACTCGAATGAACTCGCCAAGGAAAGACACAGAGACGCTCCTCCCCCTCATCTTTCCCCTGAAAGGACGTCAGAGGAAAATGGACCCGCCATTTTCTCCGGCATCAAAAGAGGGCATTCGTCAAAGGAGGCGGTAACTACCTTTCCACAGCAGACGTGCTGGCATTGACAGAAGCGATTCCCCAGCTTCTTAAAGTCCCTAAAAGACAGGCCACACCACCCTTTCACTTTCTTGCCTTCTCTCCTTCTTCCCCCCCTACCCCCCCCCCCCCCCCCCCCGGACTCCTCCCCACCCCCCAGTCCCCCACACTCGTTCCCACCTTCCCCTGCCTCCCCTGTCTCTCACTCTCTCTCTCTCCAGAGAGATCCAGTCTTGACCTGCTTTCTGCTGTTGTCGTCTCTGTCTCTTGTATCTTTCTGTGTGTCATTGTCTCCCTCGGGTCTGTCTAGCTTTTTGTTTGTTTCGTCTTCTGTCCCAGCTCCTATTTTTTTCCTCCCTCGTCTTTCTCTCCTCCATCGTTCGATATCTTCGGTCCGTGTGTGTGTGTGTGTGTGTGTGTGTGTGTGTGTGTGTGTGTGTGCTCTTGTCTGTGAATAGCAACTGCATTTCACATGCTTGAAATATTCGGTTCTTTGAGCGTAGAGACAGATGTGTATGCTATAAAAGTGTAATATTCATTATGAAGACATTAAACGTGCCTGTAATATTTGGGTTTTTTTTTTTTTAAAGCTTATAGACTGATGTCTGCTGAGGGAAATGGGTTTTTGAATACGAATGCATTCAACATGCATACAAAGGTGTTCTTAAGGCGTACAGAAATATATCAGCAAAAAACAACAAACAAACAAACAGTAAGTAAAACAGAAGAAAGAACTAGCCCCCTTCCTCCCAAAAAACCGTTATCTTTCCAATGGTAGTAATTTCACAATCTTTCAATATTTAGTTCTTGGATCATTAAGAGAAAAAAAAAGTCTCGTGTGGAAAAACAAGGATGAAAAAAAAAAAATCTTGCAGCGCTTTGATTACGGATCCATACATCCAATATTTATAGTGCTTAAGGTGAAGAGACATGACCGTACCCGGAGTGACACGTCTCAGTGTCATCAGCGAGCGCAGCAGTCATGTTCTTATACCCATCTCTCAAACCAGTGTCCCCACCCTCTTTCAACATCCCCCGTTGGATGAAGTGTCGGATCTTGTTAACCTCGAGTATCACTGAACGTTGTACCCTTTTTTTTCCCTTCTCAGTGTTAAGTACTTTTCTCTGGATACAAGTGCCAGATAACACGACTCGCATGCACACCTTTGTGAATGTGAAGTAGCACGAGCAAGCACGCGCGTTCTGAGTCGTAGCAAAAGGAAAAGTAGTAGAGAAAGTAGTAGTAGTAATCTTCTAGTTTACGTATTTCTACTCTGTTAGACGGGGGACAAAACAAAGGTGAAGTCGGGGCAAAGGTGTGTGGGGGATCACGGGGAAAGGAGAGGGATGGAGAGGTGTGGTAATGTGTGTGTGTGTGTATGCAGTCCTCTCTCTTTGTGTGTGTGTGTGTGTGTGTGTGTGTGTGTGTGTGTGCGCGCGCGCGTGTGCGTGAGGAAACAGCATACAATCTCGCTCAACCTTTTACTCCCTAACACCACCACCCCTCACTCCTCCCCCATTTTCATTGCCCACAACCCTGCACTCTCTCCGGCCCCCCTATCCATCCTACCAAACAGTTCCCCCTCCATCCCACCCCGGCCTCCACCTCCTCCTATCCCCGTTTTAAGACGACCCTTCAGTGAATTTTAGCGCTGCTTTTGGCTGTCACAGTGGAGAGTGTTGCACTCTTGTCTCTCCCCCCACTCCACCCCACCCCCCCTGTCCCACCTCCACACCACCAGAGGAGGAGGAGAATCATTGTGTCCTTTTGGGAGGAGAGGGAGAACGAATTGTGACCACAGCCTTACGTTCATCTCTATGGTAGTGTTCGCTACATCAACCGTATGTTGAAGGTTTTGTCGAACGGAACGAGGAAGGATTAGACTGGACAGCAGGCGAATCGAAGAACATCAGACATTCAAACAAAACTCAGTGTCTCT
>NC_134901.1:14648801-14671301 GCF_041734735.1 Babylonia areolata
GACCCATTTCTCTCTCTCTCTCTCTCTCTCTCTCTCTCTCTCTCTCTGTATCTGTGGTTTCTGCCCATCTCTCTCTCTCTCTCTCTCTCTCTCTCTCTCTCTCTCTCTCTCTGTATCTGTGGTTTCTGCCCATCTCTCTCTCTCTCTCTCTCCACCCTCTTTCTCTGTATCTGTGGTTTCTGCCCCATTTCTCTCTCTCTCTCTCTCTCCTTCTCTCTCTCTCTCCCCCCCCTCTCTCTCTCCCCACCATCTTTCTCTGTATCTGTCGTTTCTGCCCATCTCTCTCTCTCTCTCTCTCTCTCTCTCTCTCTCTCTCTCTCTCTCTCTCTCTCTCTCTCTCTCTCTCTCTCTCTCCCCCCACCCTCTTTCTCTGTATCTGTCGTTTCTGCCCTATTTCTCTCTCTCTCTCTCTCTCTCTCTCTCTCTCTCTCTCTCTCTCCTCTCTCTCTCCCCTCTCTCTCTCCCCACCCTCTTTCTCTGTATCTCTCTCTCTCCCCCCTCTCTCTCTATCTCCCCTCTCTCTCTCCCCACCATCTTTCTCTGTATCTGTCGTTTCTGCCCATCTCTCTCTCTCTCTCTCTCTCTCTCTCTCTCTCTCTCTCTCCCCACCCTCTTTCTCTGTATCTCTCTCTCTCTCTCTCTCTCTCCTCTCTCTCTCTCTCTCTCTCTCTCCCCACCCTCTTTCTCTGTATCTCTCTCTCTCTCTATCTCCCCTCTCTCTCTCCCCACCCTCTTTCTCTGTATCTGTCGTTTCTGCCCATCTCTCTCTCTCTCTCTCTCCTCTCTCTCTCTCTCTCTCTCTCTCTCTGTCTCCTCTCTCTCTCTCTCTCCTCTCTCTCTCTCTCAGTTTGTCTCTCTTTCTGTCTTGTCGCTATGTCTCTTCTTTCTCTTTTCCCTTTTCTTTCTTTTTGTGTACGCGATCTGTGGGCACATGATATTTAATCTACATATCTATATCGTATGTCTCTGTCCGCCCCGGCCTCCTCCCTCTGTCTTCCTCCCTCCCTCTCCCCCTCTCTCAAGCTTTCATGTCTATCACTTTTGTGATTTTACCAGCGTCGTCTATCACCACCATCATAATCATTATTGTTAGTAGTAATCTGATTATCACCTTCACCACCACCAACCACTGCCACGACCAACACTAGAACCACCACCACCTTCATCATCGTCGTCATCGTTGTTGTTGTTAATGAAACATAATGATAAAGGCTTAAAGCGTGAGAAGAAAAAAAAAATGGAGAGAAACAGACCTGGACACAGAACAGAGACAGTTAGATGAGAACATAGATGGTTATACCTTTCGTGAACAGCCCATGCGCACGTGTCACTGGCGTGCAGTTCACGACACCAGCTGCTCTTTTAAAAAAAAAATTCTATTTCATTTGAATGTACACCTGGACATACCTGCCAGACCCTTTCCCCAACCCCTACCCCCTAACCACCCGCACCACACACATTCACCCTTGATGGAGTTGACCTCCCGCACCACACACATTCACCCTTAATGGAGTTAACCTCCCGCACCACACACATTCACCCTTAATGGAGTTAACCTCCCGCACCACACACATTCACCCTTAATGGAGTTAACCTCCCGCACCACACACATTCACCCTTAATGGAGTTAACCTCCCGCACCACACACATTCACCCTTAATGGAGTTAACAGTGGAGAAGTCACGGCTCATAGTTGAAGTAATGGAAGTCGCAGGGCAGCTATCATCTTTTGATGGCTTCGACTAATGTACGATTTCAGTTGAAACTGCTTCGTGTATAGATGTGGCACGTTTCACAGCACTCATTGGAATGACTGACTCGCAGCATCTCTATCTCCCGAGCTATCTCTTTCTTTCAGCATTTGGTTGATTTTCATGAGGCATTTGACCTCTTTGATCCAGTATTATTCTTGCGGTAGTATATGAATTAACCGTTTTCATACATTTCCCTTTTCCACCCACTGGATTTTTTTTTTTTTTTTTTTTTTTTTTGCAGTGATTAAAAAAGAAAAATGTGGAATTTTATCGTTCTGTATATATTCATTATTATTGTTATTGTTGAGTGCTGGATTCCTTTTTTTTTCTGAAGATCAGTGGGGAATATTATCGTTCTGTATATATTCATTATTATTGTTATTGTTCAGTGCTGGATTCGTTTTTTGTTGTTTTTTTTCCCAAGGCCTGACTAAGCGCGTTGGGTTACGCTGCTGGTCAGGCATCTGCTTGGCAGATGTGGTGTAGCGTATATGGATTTGTCCGAACGCAGTGTCGCCTCCTTAAGCTACTGAAATTGAAACTGAAAATGCACAAATAAACGGAGACAAGACGAATGGGCTTGACATCTCCCCACTGATCTTCGTATGCGAAGAAAGTGCCCTCATTACAAGACGACCAACCAGTACGGTAACCTGACGCACACTGCAGATAATTATCAGCAAAATCAAATATAATTTGCATACATCGTGTTCTTGTCGTCGCTGCTGTTCTTTTTTTATTTTATGTCACTGCAATGTGGTGTAAATTTCACGTTAATGAAGTAAACTTCGATCAGGTGCAAAAAATCATATTGTAATAATTCAAATATATAGTTTTTTATTTGAAAAAAACAACAAAAACAAACGAATCCAGCACTCAACCATAACAATAATAATGAATATATACAGAAAAGTTATGTATATTATATTTACATTATATGCACGTTACATGTGACACCAGCAGTGTCATTGTTTGACTTGGCAGCGAGGTGTGTGGAGTGGAGTGGTGTGGACCAGTGGCAACATGTCCGCCTAGGAAGGGAGAGAATCTCAGCGCACTCTCGCCACTAATTCCTTCCTTCCATTCGACATTGAGTGGTGGGTCTGACTGCTAGTCATTCGGATGAGACCATAAACCGAGGTCCCGTGGGAAGCATGTACATTGCGCACGTAACTCGACCCACGGCAAGTGAAGGGATGTCGTCCCTGGCTGAATTCTTTAGAAGAGTCCAGTTTGGCAGGAAAACAAATAACACTTGCAGGCACGCAGGGGGAAAAAAAAAGTGCGAATGGCGCTGCACGACAGCGACGCGTTCTCTCTGGGGAGAGCAGCCCGATTTTCACACAGAGACATCTGTTGTGAGAAAATGGTAATACAATACAGTAAAATACAATACAATACAATACAATACAGTGATTTACAATGCAATACAGTGCAGTGCCATGTCATGCCACGCGACGCGACGCGACACATTACAATACAATACAATACAATACAATACAATACAAGGTGGACCATTTGAACCTCTCTTCCTAAAATATTATTTTTGAACGTGTATGACAGTAAACGTCAGGGTAATCTTGAAACAGTAGAAAATTTCTTTCGCGCTTTTTTCTGTCAGAACTGATTTAAACAACAACAACAACAACAACAACCAAAAAACAAACAAACAAACAAAACAAAAAAACCCAGAAAAGGATGCCTTACTAATCTCTGATAGACCACCTTGCCCACATAAGAACATTACAGAAACATCGTTGAAACCAGATATTCAGTTCATACCGATATGTCCGCGTGAGGTCGTGGTCACAGGATCCGCGCAAGGCGAGAAAAACAGATCCATTGACTTGTTTATGACTGAGCAGACCGCGTGGGCCGTCTGAAGGGCGGGGAGATGTAAATCAGGCCCATGATCATGTAAATCAGTCCCGTGGTGATGGGGAATCAGGTACTTGACAGTACGTGGCGTAGGTGTGGTGGTGTTTGGGAGTGGGGGGGAAGGGGGGGGGGAGGTATGGATGGGGGGGGGAGGGAGGAATCTGTTTTATGCGTTTCAAGGACGTTCAGAGCTGACTGATGAAACTCGTCCAATGAAAAAACGAACGTACCAACAAAATAAATATGTCTAAAGAAGAAGAAGAAGAAAGAAGAAGGAAGAAAGAAAGAAAGAAAGAAAGAAGCCATTTCAACAAAGGGGAATAAGCCTTTCTTCAGTTCGATGATTTCCTTGCCAGTTTCAGCTGTGTAAATGTGATGCACTGGAAGAAGAATACACTTCCTCCAGTGAAACTGAACTCCGGCAGTCAGTATATACATGTGTTCATGTTCATTATCTTTTCAAATGATAAAGTCAATGCCTGCTCATCCGCAAATTTTAGTTGGATGCATTGCAGGCGGTGTTCAGCTAACGTTGAATCGGAACCGGCGCCACAGAACATCACAACATTGACTTCGCGACAGTGCGGGATCTTCTTTGGTGATCGGCCTCAAGGCAACCTGACAGTGGTAGTTTTATGCGGATTGCTGTGGGTTGTGAGTGCGATATAACTAGATTGGGCGTGGCTCCTCTCTCTCTCTCTCTCTCTCTCTCTCTCTTCACGATGGAAGGCATTTACCTTTTTGATTTTTCGATTCATGTGTTTGCATGCCCGGTTTTACAAAATCGAGTCTGCGCGCGCGCAAGTGTGTGTGTGTGTGTGGGGGTGGGGGGGGGGGGTGGGGGGGGGGGGGGGGGGTGAGGGACGAGGTGTGTGTGTGTGTGCTCACCATTGTAATGGGTCAGAAGGCCTTCTACAATAAAACATTTCTGAGTTCTCTCTCTCTCTCTGTGTATGTGTGTGAGAGTATTGGCTTAGGGATGTTAGGGAACTGCTGTGTAGTTTCAGCTTTGTCTCTCTCTCTCTCTCTTTCTGTCTGTCTGTGTGTGCGTGTGTGAAAGGAGAGAGAGAGAGAAAGAGTGCAGGAGTGGGGTGGGTGGGGGTGGGGGGAGAGATGGCTCCTTCTCTTAATTCCAACACAAACCTGTAAAACCTGACTGACAAAAAAAAAGTAAAAAAACCAAACACACACACACACACACACACACACAAAATCCTGCGTGGAGTTTGCGATGTGTGAATCAAGGGGATTGGGAATCGATGTCAAGGAGGTATTGATTGGTCTTTGTTAGTCCCGGATCTCGCAGTAGCGGCAGTGGAACTTTTCTCATGTGCCGGACATTCCGATATCACCTGTCACAGTTCTTGGACTTCCGGGGATGGGGGGGTGGGGTGGGGGGGATTTTGTCTTTCGGGCAGAGAGAGAGTGAGAGAGAGAGAGAGAGAGGAGAGGGGGAATCGAACGAACGAAGGAAATGTGATTTTAAGAGAGAAATGGAATAAGCATAATATGCTTGTTCACATATCCGGCCCTCAGGGCAAAGAAACCCGAAAAGAAAAAGAAGAAGAAGAAAAAAAAGTCGAAACATTCACAAAGCTGTCACCAAAAGTTCATGCACTTGCACAACCCATTAGTATGAATATTCATGTACAAGAGAAAGGAGGGAGGGGGTGCAGGGGGGGGGGGCAGTGGTGGGGGGCCGTAGGGGATAGTGAGTTTATGTGAATGCGTATGTGTTTATATTAGCATGTGCGTGTTCCTCTCTCTCTCTCTCTCTCTCTCTCTCTCTCTCTCTCTCTCTCTCTCTGCGTGCGCAGTTGTATGCGTGTGAGCGTATGTGTGAATGCATCCGTTAATGCACTCGCGCGGTTCGTGTGTGTGTGTGTGTGTGTGTGTCTAAAATGAAATGACTGTAAAAAGGTATGAATTTTATTGTTAATCATGCGTGATATCGGATCTGCCCACAACCGTGCTGGAACCTTATAAGAGCTGAACAACAGAGCTGTGGGATCACTCCTTAGACAGTGAAAATTAATTTTATCTTATCTTCTTTCTTTATTTATTTATATATGTGTGTGTGTGTGTGTGGGGGGGGGGGGGGTGGGGTGAGGGTGTGTGTGTGGGGGGGGGGGAGGGGTGAGGGGGAGGGGGGGTTGCTGATCCTTCTGGTGCTCACTTTGTTGTTGTTCTTCTTCTTGTCCTCGCCATCCATCAAGAAAAATATCTTCCCTCCATCTTCTCTCTCATTCTTCCTCCCCACTGTCTCTCTCCCACCTCTCTTCTTTCTTTTCCTTTCCCTTTCTCTCTTTCTTTTTTTTTTCTGTCCATTTTTTTCTCTCTTCCCGTTCGTTTACTGTCTGTCTTTCTTTCTTTTTCTTTCTGTTTCTCTTCATTCCTTTCTTTCTTTCTCTTTTTCGTTTTCTCTTTTTTTCTTCTTTCCCTTCTTTCTGATTCTCTTCGTGTCTATGTTTCTTTTTCTTGTGTCTCCCCCCACCCCCCACCCCCTTCCCCGCAATGTCTTTTTTTTGTTGTTGTCTTTTTATTTGTTTGTTTCCTTTGTCCATCTCTGTGCATTTCGTTTTCTGTTTTCGCATTTCGTTTTCTCTGTTTTCGCATTTCGTTGTCTGTGTTTTCGCATTTCGTTTTATTGTTTTCGCATTTCGTTTTCTGTGTTTTCGCATTTCGTTTTCTGTGTTTTCGCATTTCGTTTTATTTGTTTTCGCATTTCGTTTTATGTGTTTTCGCATTTTGTTTTCAGTCTCTCTTTGCCGTTTTGTCACTCTTTGTCGCTTTCCTTTTCTTCTTTGTTTCATTTTTTTTACATTCATTCTTTTCGGATAATTTCTTTCGTTTCATCTTTCATTCCTTTTTTTTTAAATTGATTTTTTCCCCCATGTTCCCCGTCTTCCAGTATGTTTTTTTGTTTTTCGTTCGTGTTTTTGTTTGTTTTTTTGTTCTGTTTTAGTCCTGTTAGTTTAATCACCTTTTCTCTCTTTTACTTTTATTCGTTTATTTTTTTTAAAGTTTTTTTTCTTTAGTTTATATGTTCGTTTCGTTTGATTTTTTTACATTAACATTTTGCCATTCCTTCAAAAAAGGTGTACGACTGAAGCTGAGACAGAGAGGATTAATCTGGATTCCCAGTAAAAGCTCTGTGCTTGTGACGGGGACAAGGATGCTGGTGTTGTGGGGGTGGGAAGGTGGGGGGCGGGGGTAGCATGTGGAGAGTGGTGCTTCAAAGAATGATAAAAAAAAATGTTTTAAGGTGAAAAAAAGGAAAGAAAGAGAGAGCATGCAGACATGCATGGGTAGGAACTGAATCAGACCTCCGTGAAATGGGCTTCCCTCAAGGATCGGTGACAACGCCTGTTTTGTTTCACATTTTGATCGTGGTCTTCGAACAGTTACATGCGATTCTGTTTTGTCTGCGAAATACGATGATAACTAACAGAATGTATGTCAGCGAGGGCATGGAATCTATCTGTCTATCTGTCTATCTATCTATCTATTACCGCTCAATAGATTTGACGATTTCCCATTGTCCATATTCGTTTGTGTGTCGAATTGAAGTCAGTGCCATTGCATTTGATTAATAAACTATAAAGGGTAAACATGCAAACACATAGACAAAAAAGTCGTTATTGTCAAGTTTTGGTAAACGAAACTCATTTTTGTCATGACTTCGAACAAAATGATAGTCGAAAACAAACGTGTAGAAAAAAAAAAAAGAGTGTAACAGAATTTGTAATATTAATCCAGATATATCTTTGGACTGTACGGAAAGTTAAGATTATGTCAAACCTTGTTTGTTTTTTAATTTTTAGGTGTCTGTTAAAAATGTAGTTGTTATAATGTTTAGACAGTTAACATAATGCTTTTGTTATTGTTGTTGCTGCTGTTGCTCTTTCTTTGTTCTTTTTCTTCTTCTTCTACCTCCTCCTCTACTTTCTCCCTTTTCTTCGTAAAAAAAGAAGCAAAAGAAAGGATCTCCCTCCCTCCCCTCTCTCATTATTTCTGCCCCATCTCTCTCTCTCTCTCTCTCTCATTCTGTCTGTCTGTCTGTCTCTCTGTGTGTCTCTTTCTCCCACCCTTCTCTCTCTCTCATTCTGTCTGTCTGTCTCTCTGTGTGCCTCTTTTTCCCACCCTTCTCTCTCTCTCTCATTCTGTCTGTCTCTCTGTCTCTGTCTCTCTCTCTCTCTCTCTCTCTCTCTCTCTCTCTCTCTAGGCTCTCTTCCACACACACACACGGGCGCGCGCGCGCATGCATACACATTCACTCTGTCTCACTCTCTCAAACATTGAGAGGGGAATGAGAGAGAGCAATACGTTTCCCTTTGTATGATAGCATCAGTTTGGTGTGGAGAGCAAGGAAACCATTTTAACTCCTGTGTTGGAAATGTCGCCATTTGACACTTTTCTTTCGTCTTCGTCTCAAGTTTCCGTTTTGTTTGTCTGTCTTTCTGACCTCTTCTCTGTCCCTGTCTGTCTCTCTCCCTCTCCCTCACTCCATCCCTCCCTCTGCGCACGAATTCGCTTGTGTGTGTGTGTGTGTGTGTGTGTGTGTGTGTGTTTGTCTGTGTATGTGTGCGTGTGTCTGAAGTGTGTGTGTGAATGTGTGCGTGCTTGCGTGTGTGTGTGTGTGTGTGTGTGTGTGTGTGTGTGTGTGTGTTTCTGCGTGTGTCTGAAGTGTGTGTGTGAATGTGTGTGTGTGTATGTGTGTGCGTGTGTGTGTGTGTGTGTGTGTGTGTGTGTGTGTGTGTGTGTGCGCGTGCGTGCATGTGTGCATATATGTGCGTGTATATGCGTAGGTGTGTATCGTGTGATGTTTTATTGAAACCCCGCCACTACCCCTTTTATTGAAATTCATGTTACCTTTCTCCCTCAAACACACACACACACACACACACACACACACACACACTAACGCGCGCACGCGCGCGCGCGCTCCTGTGTGGACACCTGCTGGATAGGCGTGGGAAGGGGGTGGAGATTAAGACTCTGTGTATGCGTGTGCGTGTGTTCGCACGCGCGTGTTTGTGAGTGCACATGCGCACGCGCGTTTATTTGTCTGTGTATACAATAACCGAACAGTAGCATCACCGCAAAACGGCTGCACGCGACCTGTGCTCAGAATCAAGTCGGATACAAACACACACACACACGCTCACACACGCACGCACGCACGCACACACACACACACACACACACACACACACACACACACACACACACACACACACACACACACACACACACACACACACACACACACACACACACACACACACACACACACACACACACACACACACACACACACACACACAGAACCAAACTGCCGATTACTGTTCGTGGTCGTGCAGAACTCAGTATGCAGTGTAGACTGCCGATAGGTTTGTCCCTATTTATTCATCTGTTTGTTTATTTATTCATTTATCTATCAGTTCATTAATTTATTTATTCATTTGTTTATTTTAAATCAAGTAAATCATTGTTTTCTTTGAGACAGCGTATTCGATTGAGCACTGCCGGGACCGAAACCACCTGAGGAATTACATGTATCCGATGTGTAATTCAATCCTTAATTGTGAAACAGAATACGTCGACGCTTAGGGAGAGAGCCCACAGTGCGTGTATTGCAGTGCACTTGGATGCCTGAGAGAGAAGCTTATTTTCTCAAGTCTTCAAATGATAGGGTTTAGAATGACTGAAGACACAGCGGAATGCCGCTCACAGATGGCGCTTGGCAAAAAAAAAAAAGCTTAGAATTCCGTTCGTTCGTTAGAAACGGTGTTGTGGTAAACTCGACTGCAACAGGCTCCAGTTAGTTCCTAAGAGTTTTAACCGCATGCAAAGCTGCGGGTGGAAGGTTGTGAAATAGCGAATTCCGATCAGATATTCGTTTTGTTTTTTGTCTTGTGTTTACTCCCTGAGACTGCAGTGTTTCCGTGGATAACGACAGTAAGTTTCGGATCTGTGTGTTTTATTTTGTAGTTTGTATTGGCACTTGCTGTTGTGTGATGTGGTAGTGTGGTTGAGTTCGGTTTGATGTTTGTGATGTCAGTCGATTGTACTTGAGCTTTGGGGGTGGGGGGTGGGGGTGGTGGGCGGGGGGTGCTTTTGATAATGTCGTACTTTGAAATTTGGATTTTTTTATCCTCCGAAATACCAGCACGCCGACTATCCCATCACACTCTCTGTCTCTGTCTCTCTCCCTACTCTCCTACTCTCTCTCCCACCCTCCCTCTCTATCCTGCTCTCTCTCTCTCTCTCTCTCTCTCTCTCTCTCTCTCTCTCTCTCTCTCTATCATGTTCAACCAGAAACATATCTCAGAATCATTACAGACAAATGGCACAGAATAAATTATGCGAGATTTAGGTTAAGAACTCTGGGGTTTAATGCAAACAGAAGATGGTTTGAACCTGGGACTTCTATACAATCACCATGCCCTCTCTGTGGATACCAAGTGGATGATGAAAAACATTTTCTTTTTCAGTGTGAAATGTATAATACTGTGCGAGAAAAATGTTTATTCTTTAAAACAGAGATGGCTAAAAGCCATGATGTTGTAACTGTCTTGTCATGTGATAATGAAATCATAATTAGATCGGTTGCTAAATTCATTGCAGAAGCTCAAACAATGAGACAAAAGTACATAAGTCAGAATAGTATCAACAGCATAGAAGACACCTAATTATAGTTAGTACAGAAGTTGCTGTTTTATTTGGACAAAACAGAAAACATAACATTGCATACTTAAGTGTATTGTTGAGGCAGTATGTATTGGTTTGATTTGATGTATTTTTGAATGGATGGTCGAGTCAGTCCCCATTCATTTTCGTATTTTATTATCATTACATTGTTGTTTTTCTTTAGTTCCGTTTCGTTGAGTTTTTGTCAGGATGTGACTTTAGTGTTTCCAAGTATTGCATATTTTCTTGGTTTAAACTGACTGAAGGATTCAGAGAAAAAATATAGTTTTTTGTTGTTGTTGTTTTGAAGCTAAAATATATGCATTTATGTTGTTGCCCCCTTGTCAAAAGACCTTTCTTGGCAATGACAATAAATAATTCCAGTGTCCAGTGTCCAGTGTCCAGTGTCTCTCTCATGTCTTCATCCTCTCACTCCCGTCCCCCCTCCCTCATTTCTCTGATATACAGTGGTTTCCATTAAACAGTCTTAAACAGATTTGATTTCTCCTCCTCTTTCTCCTCCTCCTCCTTCTCCTCCTCCTCCTCCTCCTTCTTCTTCTTCGTTCGTAGGCTGCAGCTCCAATGTTCACTCGTATGTACACGTGTGGCCTTTTCCGTGTATGACCGTTTTTACATCGCCAAACAGATTTGAATTAAAAAGATCCTACTAGGTTTTTTTTGTTTTTTTTAGACGGGGTTTGCACACGTTGACAAGACACGTACCTGTGTGCATGATTTGTCCAATGTATATTTATGAGGTACTGGAATCAGGGGCTTCGCAACGTGATTCATTTGAATGTTTCTTCATGCATGGGATTTTTATGTTTCCCATTTGTTTTTTTTTTTTTTTTTTTAAACGAACAGTATGCAATAACAGCGGGTTTTTTCAAGTGCTGTCTGAAGTGATGAATTGTGATATTTGTTTTGTTTGGATAAACGACAGTAAGTTTCGGATCGGTGTTTTTATTCCGACACGGTACTTGCCTTTTTTTTAAATGTTGGATTTTGTCACGTGCATTACCCTTCCGTTATTCTGCAGTTTGTGTCGGTACTTCCCTTTTTTTTATGTTTGATTTTGTCACGTGCATTACCCTTCCGTTATTCTGCAGTTTGTGTCGGTACTTACCTTCTTTTTTTTTTTTTAATGTTTGATTATGTCACGTGCATTATCCTTCCGTGCAGCCATAATATGTCGTGCAGGCAACATATCTGTTGTGAGTCTCTTTCTGTGTCTCCAAATCCTCATTGTCTCTGTCTCTGCCTGCCTCTGTCTGTTTGTATCCTACTCTCTTCATTTTTCTTACTTCACCGCCTCCTTCTCTCTTATCTCCCCCTTCACCCCCCCCCTCCCCCCTTCCTATCCTGTCCATGTCTTTCTGTCGCTAACGTTGCCAATCAGATGCTAAAATGACGCACCCCATCAATTTGAATGTCTGTATAATGACAGTCCTTCGAAATAACGAGCTTCCCAGGATCATTCTGTATCTATCTGGGTCTCTCTCTCTCTCTCTCTCTCTCTCTCTCTCTCTCTCTCTCTCCTCTCTCTCTCTCTCTCCTCTCCTCTCTCTCTCTCTCTGTCTTCCTCTTTGTGAAGAGGGTGATGATTTGATGTAAGGAGGAGATTTTTATTTTAAAAAGCGCTTAAATGTTGATGTGTTATCCTTATCACTGTTGTAGTCTTTGTTTTCCCCCTGCATATTGGAGCGGTTTGGGTTGAATTATTCTGGTGATTTTGTATTTGAACACTTCGTGTTATGCTGTCTGTCTGTTTATCTTTGTGTCTCTGTCTGTCTGTATGTCTCTGTTTCTGTTTCCCTGTCTGTCTCTCTCGCTCGCTCACTCACTCACTCTCTCTCTCTCTCTCTCGCTCACTCGCTCTCCTGCTGCTCTATATCATTTCTCTTTTTCCCCCCACCATCTCTTTTCAGATGTCTGTCTCTGTGTTTCTCTCTGCGGGGCTGCATGTATGCGTGCGCGCGCATGTGTGTGTATGTGTGTGTGTGTGTGTGTGTGTGTGTGTGTGTGTGTGTGTGCATATGTTGTTGTAAAACGACTCTTCTGTTCAGTCTTGCTGTCCTCTCGAAAAGATGTCCTTTCTCAGATAACAAGCAGACCGGATCTATCTGTCTGTCTATCTGACTGCGCCTTTCTTTACCTGCCTTTTTTTCTTCTTTTCTTTCTTCTTCTGTAGTTCTCTCAAACTGTCTCTGTCTCTGTCTCCTTGTCCGGGTGTGCCTGTTTCCTTTCCTCTACCCCCTCCCCCTCCCCCACCTCCGCTCCCCTCTCACTCTCTCTTTTGCTGTTTATGAAACTTCCTTTTCTTACAGCTTACCTTCTATTTACATATAATCAAATTTGATTTTGAATTTATATATTATCATGATCTCTGTTATTTACATTTTAGATTCGATTATAAATGTTAATCATGTTTGTGTCTATAATTATTATTCATGTATGTATGTGTGTATGCGTCTCTCTGCATGTATACATGTTGGTTTTCACTTATCCATTGTGTATGTATTAAATAAGAACTTAGGAAAGTGTGTATGTGTGCGTATGTGTGTTTGAGTGTACCCTGTCTCGATTTTTTTTTAATTTACGATTTTGTGTATATGTATATGTGTATTTGAGTGTAATCTGTCTCGAATTTTTACGATTTTGTCCAGCAATAGAGTGAGTGGATATTTTAGATTAAATTTTCTCTTTGCCCTGTTAGGGGCTGGATATAAAGAAGACTGTATGCTTATTCCACTTCCCTCATCAAACACATGCAAATTCTTTATCGTTAAATCTCTCTCCCTCACCCACTCTGCTCTCTCTGTCTCTATCTCTCTGTCTCTCTCTCTCTTGTTTCTGCCTTTGTCACTGTCTGTCCGTCCGTCTCTCTCTCTCTCTCTCTCTCTCTCTCTCTCTGTGTGTGTGTGTGTGTGTGTGTGTGTGTGTGTCTCCATATCCGTTCCCCCCTCTCTCTTCTCTCTCTCCCCCTCTCTCTCCCTCTCTCTGTCACCCACACACTCTTCCTCTCCCTCTCTCTCTCTCTCTCTCATATCTCTTTCATCCAACTCAAAGTTTGGTTTTCATATGCGTGTGTGTGTGCACAACACGTGCATTTATATGTATACAGTTCAGTGGCCTTACATTATAACAGTTCTGAGTTCTGAGTGCTGTGTGTGTGTGTGTGTGTGTGTGTGTCCTATGTCTGTCTGTCTCTCTCTGTCTCTCTGTCTCTGTCTGTCTGTCTCTGTCTGTCTCTCTCTGAAACCGCTCTCTGTCTCCGTGCATCGAGTGCCTCATGTCTCGGTGCATGGTGTTTTCCCCTTGTATGTGGCCCTTCTCTCAGCTCCACCCCCCCTTCCCCTCCCACCGCTCTGTTTTCACCATGGTACTGTTCCCACTGCTTAGTAGGCTGGGTGTGGCGGCCTGGAAATTATCGATACTAACATTGGATCGCTTTCTTTCTCTGTCTATCTGTCTGTCTGTATATGTTTCTACCTATTCTGTCTATCTATCTATCTATCTATCTGTCTGTCTGTCTGTCTGTCTGTCTGTCTGTCTGTCTGTCTGTCTGACTGTCTGTCTGTCTGTCTCTGTCTATCTGTCTATCTATCTGTCTGTCTGTCTGTCTGTCTGTCTGTCTATCTATCTATCTATCTATGTCTGTCTATCTGTCTGTCTGTCTATTTGTCTGTTTGTCTGTCTGTCTGTCTATCTATCTATCTATCTATCTATATCTGTTTTTCTCGCTCTCTCACTCCCATTCTCTGTCTCTCACTTGTTTCCGCCTTCTTTCTCCATCTCTCTCTGTCTCTGTCTCTCTCTCTCTCTCTGTCCATCTCGGTGTCTGTCGCACTCTCTTCCCTTCTTCTTCCCTCCCTGTCGCCCCCCCCCCCCAACTCCTCTCTCTCTCACACACACACGCTCTCTCTCTCTGTCTCTGTCTTTATGTCTGTATGTCGCTCTGCCCCCACCACCTCTCTCTCTCTCTCTCTCTCACACACACACACACACACACACACACAGAGACACAGACAGACAGACAGACGGACGGACAGACAGACAGACAGACAGACACACACACACACACACACACACACACACACACACACACACACACACACACACACACACACACACACTGCCTCTGTCTCGTTGTATCTGTCTTTTTGTCTGTCTGTCATTGTTTCTGTCCGTGTGTCTGCATGCATGTCACTCCTTTTCTTTCTCTCTCACTCTCTCTGTGTCTCCCGTATTCCTCTCTCTCCCATCCTCCATCTCCCCCTCTCTTCCTCTCTCTCTCTCTCTCTCTCTCTCTCTCTCTCTCTCTCTCTCGCAGTCTTGGTGGTGTTGTTTGATCTATAGTATTTAACCCCTTGACTGCTGTTGGCGAGTTCGCTCCTCACTTCAAGACTGCCACCTCACTTGAGGTAGGGGTGGAGATTTACAGGTGATGAGGGTGTCGGTCACCATTCTTTATCCTCATTCTTTATCCTCATTTCCCCCCCTCAAGGCCTGACTAAGCGTGTTGGAAGTTACGCTGCTGGTCAGGCATCTGCTTAGCAGATGTGGTGTAGCGCATATGGGTTTGTCCGAACGCAGTGACGCCTCATTGAGAAACTGAACTGAACTGATCTGATCCGTCAGGACGGACCTCTTTCTTCCCCTTTGGGAGGGACAGCATGAGTTTTTTTTGGTTCAGCAAAATCACAGCAACCTGTTTAAGGGCGGCACACTGGGAGGAGTAGTGACTGCGCTTCAAAAGTGAAGCCACACCGATCCCTTGTCGCCAAGGGCTCTGCAGTGCAGGGGTTAATATTCAGAATCAGGGACTGACAGCTGTGTGGAAGGGAAAGAGACACCAGTCAACTCAAAGTCAAATTAGTTCGGAAAAAAAACACCACCACCACCAAAAAACAAACAAACAACAACAACAACAAAAACAAAAAAAACAAAAAAACAACAACAACAAAAAAAACAACAACAAATAAACGAACACACTTTAGAGATTACAGATATCAAAACAGCAGTATCAGTATCAGTAGCTCAAGGAGGCGTCACTGCGTTCGGTCAAATCCATGGACGCTACACCACATCTGCTAAGTAGATGCCTGACCAGCAGCGTAACCCAACGCGCTTAGTCAGGCCTTGAGGAAAAAAAAGAATTAAAAAATATAATAAATGAATAATATAATAAACGAATAAATACTACTACTACTACTAATGGTATTTATAAGGTGCAAAATATTGATGAAATCAACTCTGAGCGCACAAAAAAAAAAAAAAAAAAAAAAAAAAAAATGAAAGAAGCTGAATGGAATGGCACAACACAACACAACACGACACGACACGACACATTTTCTTTGTACATGTTTCAGTGAGTTGCATTTATTAAGACAAAGGTTATTGATTCTTAATAATGCCATTTAAAAAAACAAAACAAAACAAAGCAAAAACAAACAGACCGAAATTCTT
This sequence comes from Babylonia areolata, assembly GCF_041734735.1. NCBI lineage: Eukaryota > Metazoa > Mollusca > Gastropoda > Neogastropoda > Buccinidae > Babylonia > Babylonia areolata. The sequence continues at coordinate 14,664,596 of NC_134901.1, forward strand.
ATGATTTGAAATGGTTCAGGCCACAAAATATGAAAACCAAACACATAAGTTGGAAATATATTTTGGAAGAAAAGTAGGACATACAAACTCCAGTTAAAAAAAAAAAAAAAATCGCACGCAGGCTTTCTCTTCCTTCAAACACACATACGTAGGTACACAGATACACAGAGACACACACAAACACACACATACACACAGAGATACACACAGAGAGACACAGACACACACACACACACACACACACACACACACACACACACACACAGAGTTTGCATGGTCATGACAGTGACAAAATATTTATTTTCGAGGATGCATGTATACACACCCATGTGGGTGGTTGAGAGAAAGAGAAACAGACAGAGACGGCCAAATCATATCATTTCGTGTTTCCATGGCAATGGCACAGAAAGCAGGGCTCGGTGTGGGTGGGAGGGTGGGCGGGTGGGAGCAGGGTGTTCACTTTGACAGAGAATTGAAACGAAGCGGTCGTTCCTGCACAGTAGTGTGTGTGTGTGTGTGTGTGTGTGTGTGTGTGTGTGTGTGTGTGTGTGTGTGTGAAAGAGAGAGTATTCCCCTTGTAACCTCACCACCCTACTGTGTCTTGTCTCTTTCCTCTTTCTGAGTCTTTCTCTCTGTCTGTCTGTCTGTCTGTCTGTCTGCGCGTCCGCACCCCCAAGCCCCCTCATTCTCTCTCTGTCTTGTTGTCTCTCCCCTCTCTCTGTCTCTGTCTGTGTCTCTGTCTGTCTCTGTCTGTCTGTCTGTCTCTTTCTGTATGTCTGTCTCTGTCTGTCTCTGTGTCTGTCTCTCTCTGTGTGTCTGTCTCTGTGTCTCTCTGTCTCTGTCTGTCTGTCTCTGTCTGTCTGTCTGTCTGTCTCTGTGTCTCTCTGTCTCTGTGTGTCTGTCTGTCTCTTTATGTCTTTCTGTCTCTGTCTGTCTGCCTCTGTATGTCTGTCTGTCTCTCTCTGTATCTCTGTCTCTGTATGTCTGTCTGTCTCTCTCTGTATGTCTGTCTCTGTCTGTCTGTCTCTCTCTGTATGTCTGTCTCTGTATGTCTGTCTGTCTCTGTATGTCTGTCTCTGTCTCTGTCTGTCTGTCTCTCTCTGTATGTCTGTCTCTGTATGTCTGTCTGTCTCTGTCTCTGTATGTCTGTCTGTCTCTGTATGTCTTTCTGTCTCTGTATGTCTGTCTGTCTCTGTATGTCTGTCTCTCTCTGTATGTCTGTCTGTCTCTGTCTCTGTATGTCTGTCTGTCTCTGTATGTCTGTCTGTCTCTCTCTGTATGTCTGTCTCTGTCTCTGTATGTCTGTCTGTCTATGTCTGTCTGTCTCTGTATGTCTGTCTGTCTCTGTATGTCTGTCTGTCTCTCTCTGTATGTCTGTCTCTCTCTCTGTATGTCTGTCTGTCTCTGTATGTCTGTCTGTCTATGTCTGTCTGTCTCTGTCTCTATGTCTGTCTGTCTCTCTCTGTATGTCTGTCTCTCTCTCTCTGTATGTCTGTCTGTTTCTGTATGTCTGTCTGTCTATGTCTGTCTGTCTCTGTCTCTGTATGTCTAAGACCCCCCACCCCCACCCCCTCCTCCTTTCCTCACTCTCTGTCTGGAATGGACTGGGGGGAAAAACACAAAAGTACATATTTTTGTTTTCTCTTCTTCCGCCTCCCACCCCATCCCGCCCCTGTCTCTCTCTATTTCTCTCTTTCTCGCTCTGTCCCCCTCCTCTCTCCCTCTTTCTCTTTCTATCCCACTCTTCATCTCTCTCTCTCTTCTCTCTCTTCCTCTCTCTCTTCCTGAGTCTCCCCATCTCTCACCAGCCCCCCTCTCCCTCTTTCTATCCCACTCTTCCTCTCTCTCTCTTTCTCTCCCTCTCCTCTCTTCCTCTCTCTCTCTTTCTTCCTCTCTGTCTTTCCCTGAGTCTCCCCATCTCTCACCAGCCCCCCTCTCCCTCTTTCTATCCCACTCTTCCTCTCTCTCTCTTTCTCTCCCTCTCTCTTCTCTCTTCCTCTCTCTCTCTTTCTTCCTCTCTGTCTTTCCCTGAGTCTCCCCATCTCTCACCAGCCTCCCTCTCCCTCTCTCTCTTTCTCTCCCACTCTCTTCTCTCTCTTCCTCTCTCTCTCCCTTTCTTTATTTATCTCCTCTCTGTCTCTCACTGTGTCTCCTCATCTCTCATCCTCACCCCCTCTCACCAGCCCCCCCTCTCCCTCTTTCTCTTTCTATCCCACTCTTCCTCTCTCTCTCTTTTATTCTCTCCCTCTCTCTTCTCTCTCTTCCTCTCTCTCTCTCTTTCTCCTCTCTCTCTTTCTTTCTCTCCCTCTGTCTTCTCTCTCTTCCTCTTCTCTCTCTTTCTTTCTCTCCTGTCTGTCTTTCCCTGTGTCTCTTCATCTCTCATCCTCACCCCCTCTCACCCCCCCTCTTTCTCTTTCTATCCCACTCTTCCTCTCTCTCTCTTTCTCTCCCTCTCTCTTCCTCTCTCTCTCTTTCTTTCTTTCTCTCCTCTCTGTTTTTCCGCTGTGTCTCCCCGTCTCTCATCCTCACCCCCCCTCCCACCAGCCTCCTCCTGCCTCTTCTCCCGTGACAGAATTCTAAAAAGTGCTGTCTGTTTGTTATTCCGTTTGCCTGTGTGTTAGTTGTTTTCATGTTTGTTTTGCTTCATCTTTGTTTGCTGTAAATCTTTTAGCCAATCAATGGCTCTCATTCTTTCGCATCAATCCGCTACTCCATCACCCCCCCCCGCCGCCCTACCACTCCCCCATTCCCGCTCTTTCGGTTCCTTCTTCTTTTCTCACTTCTCTTGTTCTTCCTTCCTGCTTTGTCGCTGTCTGTCTGTCTGTCTCTTCCTCCCTCTCTGTGTTACTTTCTGTCTCTGTATCTCTGCATCTCTCTCTCTCTCTCTATCTACCTGTATCTATCTCCCCCCCCCATCCGCCGTCTCTCTCACCCCCTCTCTCTGTTTCTCCTTCCCCTTCTCTCTCAACTCTTCCCTCTCTCTTTCTTTGCCCACCTCTCTCTCTACCTCTCTCTCTCTCTCTCCTTCTCTCTTTCTTTCACAGACATTCTTTCTCCTCCGTCCTTTCCTCCCTTCCCCTTTCTCTGTTTCTTCTCCCGCCCCCCTCTCTCTCAACTCTTCCCCCTCCTCTCTCTCTCTCTCTCTCTCTCTCACGCACAGACATTCTTTCTCCTCCGTCCTTTCCTCCCTCCCCCTTTCTCTCTCTGTTTCTTCTCCCCCCTCTCTCTCAACTCTTCCCCCTCCTCTCTCTCTCCTTCTCTCTTTCTTTCACAGACATTCTTTCTCCCCCGTCCTTTCCTCCCTCCCCCTTTCTCTGTTTCTTCTTTCCCCTCTCTCTCAACTCTTCCCCCTCCTCCTCCCCCCCCCTCTCTCTCTCTCACACGCACAGACATTCTTCCTCCTCCGTCCTTTCCTCCCTCCCCCTTTCTCTCTCCTCCCCTCCTCCAATTGTTTGTCTCCCATCTCTCGTCCTCCTTTTTACTCGGATGAGGAGACAGGGAAATTGCATTTCAACAGCTGACCCGAGTGTCAAAAATGAGGACAAGAGAAGAGAGAGAGAGAGAGAGAGAGAGGGGGGGGGGACGAGGTAGTAGAGAGAGGGGGAGGAACCAGAAAACTGAGAGAGAGGGGGGGGAGGGAGTATAGTGGAGAGAGGGGGGATGAGAGAGAGAGAGAGAGAGAGAGAGAGAGAGAGAGCGCAAATTTTTTTGTTTGCACTCTCACCTTTGCGACAACAGCTTGCGGTCTGGGTCAGTTGAATCCACTTCCATTTGCCTTCGTCCACATGGCTACAGGGATGAAGGATAGCCACATGTGGGTTTCTTCTCTTGCCTGCCCGTCTGTCTGTCATTCGTTTTGGATCATTATATGACGGGCGCAATAGCCGAGTGGTTAAAGCGTTGGACTGTCAATCTGAGGGTCCCGGGTTCGAATCACGGTGACGGCGCCTGGTGGGTAAAGGGTGGAGATTTTTACGATCCCCCAGGTCAACATATGTGCAGACCTGCTAGTGCCTGAACCCCCTTCGTGTGTATATGCAAGCAGAAGATCAAATACGCACGTTAAAGATCCTGTAATCCATGTCAGCGTTCGGTGGGTTATGGAAACAAGAACATACCCAGCATGCACCCCCCCGAAAACGGAGTATGGCTGCCTACATGGCGGGGTAAAAACGGTCATACACGTAAAAGCCCACTCGTGTGCATACGAGTGAACGCAGAAGAAGAAGAAGAAGGATCATTATATGTCTGTCTATTCGTCTTTGAATCTTTTTTTTTTTCACACACCCTAAAACGGAGCAAGGCTGCCTACATGGCGGGGGTGAAAGCGTTCATACACGTAAAAGCTGACGAGTGCACGTGGGAGTTGCAGCCCACGAACGAAGAAGAACAGGAAGAAGAGGAAGAAGATTCTTTTGAGGTCGATTTCATTGGCCAATTTTTATTGACCACAAAGAGACAGGATTGTATTCTTACGTGAACAGCACGTTTATGACAGGAAGTTCTGCAATACCAAACACACACACACACACACACACACACACAGAGGCAGACGAACGGAGATGCTTTTTTTTTTTTTTTTTAATCAGGCTTGTGCTCAATAGCAGTAATTCCTCATTAGAGGTAATGCGCAGAATCAACAGGGTGACTGTCAATCAGTTTGCACTGAGGCAGCCCCCTGGACAAACGAGCTGTCACTGCCTGAAATGAGCACGGGAGACCAGTTTGCCCCCAAGACCTGTGTCTTGTCAAACTGTTTGTCTCCCCCCCCCCCCCATACAGTGTGCGACGTCCCCAGATGAACAAGGCCGGCAAGCATGTTCCACCCCCCTAATTTACCACCCTCCTCTCTCAATCCCCCGGAAAAAAAAGGGGGGCGGGGTTGGGGGGAGGGGGGGGGGGGCACTCTCATGTTTGTTCCCCGACCTTCTCTACTCTTGTTTGGGTAATGCGTATGTGGTAACTGGTTAAAGACGTCAGTTCAGGAGTTCTGAGGCAGCGCAACAATGAAGCGTGCGTGCTGCAAGTTAGAGATCAGAGAGATGGCTGCTGGCTTCCCCCTGTTTTAAAAAAAAACCCCTCAAGTGGCGCTTTGGGACGTGAATGGGCTGATGCGGGGAGAGCTCCACGAGCGGATGGATAATTATTCATTCCAGGGAAACAGGGTTCAGGGGTGGGGGGTGGGAGTTGGACGGACGGAGGGGGTGAGTGGGGGGGGGGGGGTAGGGGTTGGGGTGGTGGGTATTTGGGGCTTTGATGTGAGCGATAGAGAGAGATGAAGAAGCGACAGTTCATTTCAAGTGGAGGCTGTCTCGTAGTTGTTTCTGTTGCTGGTGTGATGGTGGTGTCCCCCCCCCCCCCCTCTCTTTTTTTTAAATTAATTTTTTTTTTTATCTTCTCACCCTCTCCTACTCCTCCTGTTTCTCTCAACTCCTTCTACTCTCCTTCCTGTTCCCGATCCATTCTTTTTGGTCGTCCTCTTTCCCCACCTCTCCCAGCCCCCCCGCACCCCTTTATCTTTCTTTTCGTCGTCTTCTTTTATTTTGTTTGTATACAAATTGATGGGAAATAGAATGACCCCTGGTTTGAAATTGTGTGCCAAAATATCCGAAAACTATAAAGGGCGAAAACTATTGCCTCTCCCTATTCACCCTCCACACATTTTTACCCCCACCCCCCTCCCACAACCCCTACCCCCACGGTGTTAAACTGAAGACGAACGAAGGCAAGGCAAGGAGTTTATTTCGTGTGCCCCCCTGGGGGCATTGAAACATTACGTACGTTCATCTTTTACACATATCCTATAAATATAAAAAAGAGTGATGTCAAAAACATGAGTATGCTCATTCGTTCACTCACTTAATAATATACACTTTGACAAGTACTCTTTCACTCATAATACAAACGCAACAAACAAAACGAAACAAAATAAAACAACAACAAAATCGTATCAATAGACAACACATTAATGAAAAGAACTACGTTAATACGTAAAAAACAAAAAAACAAACAAAAAACAACAACAACCAAGGATTTAAGTTTTAACAGTATTCTTTCGTTTTTGAATCACTTGTGTAAACAAAGTGAGTCTATGTTTTAACCCGGTGTTCGGTTGTCTGTATGTGTGTGTGTGTGTGTGTGTGTCCGTGGTAAGCTTTAACATTTTCTCTGCAAATACTTTGTCAGTTGACACCAAATTAAGCATAAAAATAGGAAAAATTCAGTTCTTTCCAGTCATCTTGTATAAAACAATATTGCACCTCTGGGATGGGCACAAAAAAAAAAAAATGAAGCCTAATTATATGCAAACTGCATTTACTGTTATATTTATGTTTTTTGTATTCTCTAAACTTGGCACTTTGATCTGATATTCTGACACAACAACAAGAGCAGTCATTAATATCATTTTTTGTTCAAACAGGAACTTCTTTTGCTAAGCATGGAAGTTTTATTTATTTTGCAAACGTTTTGGTGCAGATTGTAAAAAAAAAGGAAATTACTCTGTAATTAATGCTAGGGGACTTAATTTGCCACAAGTGAGTCTTGAAGGCCTTGCCTCTCTTGTTTTATGTGTCTTGGAGCCAGTTGCATTGCTCGGACGGAAGAGCCAAGTATGGTCGTAACCCGTCACTGACTGTGTGTTGTTCGGAACAGACCAGGGAGAGAACGAAGAGTAGGGTTAGACACAGACTGATCATGAGAATGA
>NC_134901.1:14678801-14701301 GCF_041734735.1 Babylonia areolata
TTTCTTTCTGTTTTTTTCCTTCATTCTTTCTGCCTCTTTTTTTGGTTTTTGTTGTTTTTTTTGTTTTGTTTTCAACCACACCATAATTTACTCCTGACTATCACGTACGTCTAACCGGTATATGATTAGTAGTGTGTGTGTGTGTGTGTGTGTGTGTGTGTGTGTGTGTGTGTGTGTGTGTGTGCGGTATATGATTGGTAGTGTGTGTGTGTGTGTGTGTTTGTGCGTGCATGCGTGCGTGCCTGTGTGCGTACCTGTGAGTGTGTGTGTGTGTGTGTGTGTGTGTGTGTGTGTGTGTGTGTTGCGTTTCCACAATTTAGCCAGCATATGTGCGCAGTTAAACGCGACAGGTTTTCTCCTATTTCTCAGTGTCAATATTTCCTAAACATGCGTGGCCTCGGTTTCCATCTGGATTATATCAGATCGATGCCCTGCTGTTGCCTGTCGTGTGCGCATTTTCATTACTGAGATGCGAGAGTTTTGGGCTAAAGAAAGAGATATCAGAAATATTATCAACAGTTTTTGTTCTTCTTCTTCTTCTTCTTCTTCTTCTCCTTCTTCTTCTTGTGTCAGTAGGAGTCCACCTCCGTGTCAACTTCTCCACGGCTTTAACATACGGGATCTATCCTCTCAGGAATGTAAAATGAAGTCAGTTGTCTTGTGTTGTCTGTGTGTCTGCAAGTTTGTTAGTAATTATAAAAAAAAGATAATGTTGATGATGATGGTGATGATGATGATCATCATCATCATAATCATCATCATTTTAAAGGGATATCTAAAACGGATAACTATAGAACACATGTCGCTTCACAATGACTCAACGAAGATTTTTTTATTTGAATGGTATGAGGTCAGGGATAAAATCAGGCACCTGAAAACCGTGATGCATACACTCAGCTGGCCTTCTCTGTCCTTGTGTACTTCTTCCCTTCTTCGTTCGCCATGTAGGTAGCCATATTCCATTTTCGGGGGGTGGGAGTGTGTGTGTGTGGGGATACATCGTGGGTATGTTCTTGTTTCCATAACCCACCGAAAGCTGACATGGATTACAGGATCTTAAACGTGCGTATTTGATGTTCTGCTTGCGTATACACACGAAAGGGGTTCAGGCACTAGCAGGTCTGCACATATGTTGACCTGGGAGATCGGAAAAATCTCCGAGATTCGAACCCGGGACCCTAAGATTAACCCCTAGGCTGCCTGCATGACGAGATAACTCGTCATGGCAAGCATGTATGCTTCGCTGCCTGCATGACGAGATAACTCGTCATCGAAATATTCTGACTTTTCCCTGCTTTGCATTCAGTTCGTTGACAAAAATGCTGGTAGCTTTAGCTTGGGGAATCTTTCTGGATTCTATTCATAGCTAGAAACACCATCTGCGTCATAAGGCAGTCCTTTATTTGAACGTTTTGGTTGGGTTACTGGCCGCAGTCTTTGCCTGGCTCCTCTCCTCGCTCGCTCAACAAAATGTCGGACTGACTCCGTGCTCAAGACATGCGCTCGTGGCGAACTAAATCAACCAAGATTACTTTCTTCAGCTAATGCTCAGAAAGAATTGGAGCATAAATTCGAAGGAGAAGACAGTGGTGAACATTTATAGGACGATTTGATAGAAAATAAAGGGAGCAATCAAGAGAGTGGCCAAGATACAACTATCAGTGAGTGATGCAGGCTGTTCAACTCTAGCAGACGAATTTTTAGCAGGGCACCGTATGAGCTATTTTCTTGGCACTCAGCCAACACGGTCTGATGAAGTGACGGTGTGAGAGGGGTGAAGAGGAGGAGGGTGGAGACTGAGGGGGCGTGGCCTCACATCCATATTATCACTTGCAGAAGTCACAATGCATCTATTTCTTTTTCAGTTTTTTTATATTGTGGTTGTTCTAGTATGATTTTGTGTGTGCAGATATCCATTTGTCCAGAAAATGATATTTTTGTGCAAATTACCAGACTAATGTTTGTAATGAACAAGTTGAAAATGTGACAAAAAACAAAACACTGATTTCAAAACAACAGCATGTCACTTAAAATGCATAAAATGGGAAAACATCATGTGTTTTGTATTCTTTATTCATTTCCCTTTCAGAAAATGTATACTTTTATGGGTCTTTCTCCAATAACAAAGAGCACAGAATTTTTTGAAAATTTATACCCGTTTTTTGTGAAAAAACCCTGGCAAATAGATTTCACTTAAATCTTATTTTCCTGGCAGCGAAAGGGTTAAAAGTCCAACGCTTTAATCACTCGTCTGTACAAAAGGTTGTGTATGCGTTAAGAAGCGCGACAGTTCGCCGACTCTCGTCCGCAGCCAGTCGATATGCAAAGGAAAACGCCACAGAGCATGCAAATGTGAGATACCTTCATTGCTCGCATCCCCGGCCCCCTTCATTCCGCCCCCCTACACTCCCCCACCCCACTCAATATCCTGTCCAAAGCCATTGTGTGATAAATGCGGGTTGTAACCGGAAAGCGTCTTACTGCTGGAGAAATGGACTGTCTTCAGGATTGACGGTGCTGTGGTTGTCAGCGTGAAATGATTCTGTGGGGGGTTGTAATAAAATTCCTCACTGTGGGATGTGTATGTTTATGTTCATGCCGTGGCTGATGCAGTGGTTCCTCTGACATTGTAGGTAGGTTCCAATCGGGCACCGCCGTGAATTGTGGTGTGTGTGTGTGTGTGTGTGTGTGTGTGTGTGTGTGTGTGTGAACTCAAAACCAGAAATCGTCTGAAACCAGAAATCCCTTGTTACATAGCATCCGACCGAAGTTGTTCCTTATTCCTTCAGCAACCACCGGCAGTCAATTATTGTTTGGACTTTGATGAAAGTCGTGTTTTCTGAACGTATCACACACGCGCGCACGCACACACACACACACACACACACACACACACACACACACACACACACACACACACACACACAGTGTATGTTCACAACGTGTATCTACTCACCTAATACATGCACAACCGGGATATGAGAATCTGGTATTCTGAGTGCATGATACGAACCCGCTTGGTGCTTTTCCCTGGTAAGTGTTATTGGTGCACTTCTAAAACGCATAAATTGCACATCGGGGTGCTCTTATGGCCATTTTAAAATGTGCTCTTTTGACTGTTAACTTTAACCTAGGGACTCTGTGCTCCAATGAAATGCTGCCGACTCCCACTTGGCTGCCTGTCAGTGGGTGCCCAGTTGTGAGCATTGTAATGAAAATTGATGACGCACGTCTGCGGCCCATAGCGGTGATGACAAATCGTTGTAAAAGAGAGTTCCGCAGACAGGGAAATGTCCAGTCATTATTATTTTCAAACGAACACGAGGAAGGGATCGAATTTTAATTCTTAGCTCTCTCTCTCTTTGAAAAATGTGATGATGTGCTGGAATAATGGTGCTTTGCATTTTTTTTCTTCTTTTTTTTCTGGCCTTCCAGTCTGCCTTGCTCCCATTGAAAGCGATAGCATGACAGGGGCCAGTTTAATTTGTGACGCAAGTTTCATCGTGTCATTAGTGTCCCAGGAGATTTACGTCCGATAGTATCCCCGATATGGCCACGTGCGACTGGGGACGGCTGAACGAAATGAACTGTTTTGCTGTGCACTGTACCTGAACGCGAAACCCTTAGTGTTGTGTTGGAGGAGAAAAGAAAAAAAGATTGACAGACTAAACAAAGTAACCCTTGCTACGTCAATGAGTTACAGAGTAACCCTTGCTATGTCAGTGAGTTACAGAGTAACCCTTGCTATGTCAGTGCACAGAAAATTACATGGTGGAGGCTGTGAACAGTAACACGTTGTGGTGAAATGACAGTGTCATCGTTATTGTAGAATTTGTGACCAACGTTGACTCAATGAACCTTCACTGTTCGAGTATAAAGGCAGGAAATGATGCTCAACTGTTGGCGAAACTGTGGGTTGTTTTTTTTTGCATCGCTACTGAGGCATTTTGTCAACTTTAAAGCATGTCGTCAGTCTGTGTAGTTATTGGTGTGGGTTTATGCGAGTTCTGTTGTCCTCGACTATATCTACGTCATTTGTGTGGCAGGAATTTGTTTCAACGTCATCTGCCGTCCGTCGCGTGGTGTGTTGCAAAACTTGAGAATGAACAACCGTGTTATAGCTGTGTGTGCACATGACAGAGCCAAGACATTGCATTCCTTTTTGTTCTTTCTGTTTTTGGGGGAAAGAACACACATCGTGTTTGCGACAGTGCTCTCACCGACAAAGCCAGCACAACCAAGAATGTGTGGTAACATTCATTGAAGTGGTTTGATAAATCACATTTAAAGCGAAAAACTACTTCATCAATTCGTCGGATTGAAGACTCCCAAGAATGACGTGGCAAACAAGTCTCTATTAGCTGTGGTCAGACACTGATCAAAAACCCTTCTCCTTCTCCTATTTTGTGCATGGCCACTGTTCGTGCTAACCGTGTCTTAAAGACGGTGCGTGGACAGAAGCCACTGCGCCCAATTCTTTCCTTGTTGGCTGTGTGTTTTTTGATATCTAGAAACATGTTACTTGTCAGACATTTGCGGTTTTCACAGTTTTTGTTCCACATTCTCCACCACGGAAAACTAGCGCCATATTCATCGGAACTGATGCACACTCCGAGCATCATCGCTGCGACATTAATCCGGAAGGGAAACTGTTACTAGGCATGTTATATTAAATGAAACAATGAAGACTGTGATATTGTCACAGGAAATATACATCAATGGATTTTGAGGAACTGGTGTGTATCATTAAACAGTATAATCAAATGGTGCTCTTGCACGCGGCGCATTCATGGAACATGATAGTAGGAACGCTGAAGCATCATTTCCCGTCACTACAGCTAACATTGTACTGCTCGAACTTACCACTAAAATGTGTGTAAGTGTTTTGAAACACTTGTCAGTAAAATCCAAACAGAAGATATGTTATTAGAATCGGTAAACTGACACAAAAAGACGTGTTATTGAAATTAGTATAGTGACATAGAAAGATGTACCACTGAATGGCTGTACTGAGATTGAAAGATGTGTTGTTGGAAGTTGTTTTCTGATATTAAACAGCGTGTTCCTGGAACTGCCAGACTGAAATCGAACGGATAAATGTGTTGAAACTGACGTTGGAAGGCATGGTACTTCACCGACATTGGTACGCTGATTTTGTTGTCTGTTTCATTTAAACTGGTGTTCTGACGTTGAAGAACACTTCAGCGAAACTAATGCGTCGGCGCTGCAGGAAATACATTTCAGTAGGTACACAGACGTTGCAGCGCCATTACCGGAATCGGAGCACCCAGCAGAACTGTAAGCATCCCTGCCGCGTCCTGTGGCTTTGTCATTAGGGCGAGGAAAGACACAGCACGGAACCCAGTGACTGCCTTCTCCGTCCACCATAAAGAAACATTGAGGGACAGGCTTGTGGGGCTGCCGTGCTCCTCTGTGTATGGGCAGACTTTGTGAACGGGAAAAAAAGAACCGTTGAATACCACCTGTCAGCGATAAGCAGCAGTAACAGCGACGATGTCGGCACCACCCATTGACACACAACAGCAGTGGTTGTAGCAGTAGTGGCAACAACACCGTACGTTGCACTGACATTGTTGCGCATAGTCACCCATACAATTTACAAAGCAAAAGCAGTATCATTAAGTAACAGATCCAAACGACAGAAGCAGTAGTATTGTCATAAGTATTAGATACAACAAGTAGCAGGAGTAGTACAAACAAGAACAACAGCACGTCACACAAAACAGTAAAAGCAGTCATAGCGAGAGCAACTACATGTAAAAACAACAACACTTTCAAAAGAAACAGCTCGAAGAAAATAACAACAACAACAACACCAAAATTAGACCAGTACCAAATCAATGACAGCAAATCAAAGAAAACACAACGTAGCAGCAGTAATCACCAAAACAACAATACAAGCAAGAAAACCTCAGTGGCAGCAACAACAATGACAATGATAACAACACTGCAGTAACAGTATCACCAAGAGTAACAACATACAGTTCACAAAGCAGCACCACAATCAACAGCTGTGACAACACGACCACTACACACACAATAATTACAACAGAAGCACCATGACACCACTACTGACCAGGACCTTAACCATGACCCAACACCATCAAAACAATTTTACCTCCTTCGACAACAAAACAAAACTACAGCAACGCTCACATCATTAGCATCAAGACCTTCACCAACATTATCAACGGAACAACAAAGCTTCTGTAACACCACCGCTAAGATTGCACAAGGCGGGAGATAGCCGACTGAGCGGAGCGGCCATCATGTCCATCAAATCGACACGCAGCGGAAGCTGGCGGGATTATCGCTACGAGAAACTGCGTCGGGGGTTTGCCCGGGACTCTGGTAAGTGCTCTCTCTCCCTGTGCTGCTCGTGTCTGTAGTTCACGTGCCATTTTGGCGCGTGGTTTGTATTGTCATTGGCACTACTACTGCTGGGGCTTCAGCAACTACTACTACTGCTGCTGCTGCTGTTGCTGCTGCTGCTGCTATTGCTGCCATTACTGGGTGCTAGTGGTAACACATATAGATATGTTTTGACAAAGAGAGTTATACACTACTACTACTGCTGCTGCTGCTGCTGTTGCTACTGCTCTTCTGCAACATATACTACTACTGTGCTGTTGGTACCACTACTATGCGAGTGGTAACACAGATAAATATGTTTTGACAAAGAGTAATATACTACTGCTACATAACAACTACTACTGCTACCATTACTACTACTACTGTGCTGCTGCTGCTGCTACCACTACTACATGAAAGAGGTAACACAGAGAAATATGTTTTGACAAAGAGTAATACACTACTACTACTACTACTACTACTCCTACCACCACCACTACTGCTACTGTTGCTGCTGTTGTTCTTGCTGTTACAACAGCGTTGTTGCTGTCAGCACTACTGTTGGTGCACATACTACTGCTCTTATCATTTCACAGTGTGGGATGATAAATTTCTTCTGCTGCTGCTACTGTTACTTCGTGACGACAGGCTGCGTTTGCTCTAATGATCTGCTGCTTCTGCTAGAGCTGCTATAACGTGCTGCTGCTATTTTGATATTACCGACACAAAGTAAGATAGTAAACTACTACCACTACTATTGTTGTTGCTGGTGATAATGCTGCAGTTACGATGATAATTATAATCCCTGTGTGGGGTTACAAACAGTAATTACTGTTATTACAATGTGAGGTTATAATCACTGTCAAATGATGTTGATGCCGGTTCAGTCATCATCATTGTCATCATCACAGACGACAGCTGCTGCATTTACATTAATTAACAGAATGGGCGTATTTACACGATGTGTCTCTCTCTCTGTACTTTCTGTTTCATTTTATTGAGGAATGTCGCCCGGGAGTGGGACTGGTCTTGGCAGGCTTGTCAAACTACATCTGAGTAGCTCACAAGGCAAACTCTGTAATATCGTGGCGGACGTAGGTTTTGGTCATTGCTGTGTGTGTGTGTGTGTGTGTGTGTGTGTGTGTGTGTGTGTGTGTGCTGTGACATCAGCGGTGTGGTCTGGCGACTGATGTTATTCGGAAAACTTTCATATTCGTTTGTTCATTACTCATCTCTATCTCCTTCCACGCCCTTCCTTCCCCATCCTCCCTCCCCCCCCCCTCTCTCTCTCCATCTCTCCCTCTCTCCCCCCTCTCTCTGTATCAATAAATCAATCTACTTTTTTTTCTCTCTTTCCTCCTATTTTGATCTCAACAGTCTGCCTTTTGATTCTAAATGTGTCTCTAACTTCCCTGTATTTTTTTCATGATGCCAACATCCTGTCTCTTGAAATAATGACATTATTATTACTGAGCTAAAATAACGACAGTGCTCCCGTGATTCCTTCTCCTTCGTTTCTTCGTCCTCCTCCTTCTCCTCCTCCTTCTCCCCTTCCTTCTCCTTCATTTCCTCCTTTTTCTCTTCCTTCATCATTTCCTCCTCCTCCTCCTTCTCCCTCTCATCTTCCTTCTCCATCATTTCCTCCTTCTCCTCTTCATCATTTCATCCTCTTCCTTCTCCTTCTCCTCTTCCTTCTCCATCACTTCCTCCTTCTCCTCTTCCTTCATCATTTCCTCCTCCTCCTCCTCCTTTTCTTCTTCTTCGTCTTCTCCTCCTCCTCTTCATTTTCGATTTTCCCCCTCCTCCTGTTCCTTCTTCTTCCTCCTCCATCTTCCCCATTTCGTTTCTTCTTCTTCTTCTGCACAGTTGTCCGTGCTGTATCAGTGGCATTAGCCTCAACCCGAATCCCCCACACACCTCTCATCCCCCCCAGGCTTGTTCTGCGAGTCCCCCGTGATTTTGTTGACACCGTAGACTTTAGACACGACGTGGAAATGGACGGGAAATCGAGACTGAGATTACCGTTAGAACACAGAGTGATAGGCCTTAGAATCTGAGACATTTTCTCTGAATTTTTTTATGTTTGGAGGCAGAGGATGCTGCTACATAGATCCAGTTAGGTTTGAGACTGCGTGAAAGGGCTGCACTCAACACGTCCGTTCCCGAACACTGCACAGCGTGACAGCTAGGCCTGATGGATACAGGCGCCTGCAGTGTTGGTCCAAGAAATTCGAGAGCTACACTCTCAATAGACACGCTCGTGAAGAGGATGTCGTTTGAGTAGTTCCTGGTCTTCTCTGTGTTGAGCCCGTGGATGATAAAGAAGAGACGATGGAGGAGGAGGAGGAATGGGAGAAGGAAGAGGAAGATGGTGAACAGGAGTAGGTTTCGGACAGGGTCCGTAGAATGACGGTTGACATTCTTCTTCTTCTTTCTGTTCCTCCTCCTCCGCCTTCTCCTCTTATTCCTTTTATTCTTCTCTACGTCTTCTTCCTCCTCCTCCTCCTCTTTTGTGTCCTTCTCTCCTTCTTCCTTCTTCTCCTCTTCTTCTTCCATTGTCTTCTTCTCTTACTTCTTTATCTTTTTGTGTTCTTCTTCCTGTTCCTTCTCCTTCATCTTCTTCTCTTCCTCCACCTCCCCTCCCCTCCTCCTATACCTCCTCCTTTATCTTCTGCTTTTCCTCCTTCCTCCTTCTACTTTATATTCTTCTTCTCTTCCTCTTCTTCCTCCACCACGCCTTCTTCCTTTATCCTCATTTCTTTATCTGCTCCCCCCCCACCCCTTACCCCCAACCCCCTATTCATCTTCTCTTTGTAGTTGTCGAAGTCTTCATCTCCACAAACTCCGTGGTCTGATCAGTCTGTCTCATGACCCGTACTCCAAGTCACCCAATCAAGTCTGTGTCCTTTGTCTGTCCAGCTTCGTTGGAAATCCGTGTTTATCTCAACTAAGCCAGGCAGAGGAGGGCGGGTGGTGCCTATGAATATTCATGAGAATCTCTCATGCTGTGACGTTGATTGGATATGATGGGGGCTTCTCCGACTCCTCCCCCTCCTCTCCCCACCCCCGCCTCCTTCATTCTTCTACTCCGCCCACATCCACTTCCAGAGGTCAGGAATGGGTCAAGGATAGAGGTGTGGATGGTGTGTGTATGGGGGAGGGGTGGGGGTTAGGGGGTGGAAGGAAGGGACAGGGAGGAGGTGGCAGTCTGCTTGGGATGCTGATTGGTGACAATGGACACATGATTGGGCATTCCCTTGTTGTGGTTGTAGTGGTGGCGATGGTATGAGAGAGAGAGAGAGAGAGAGTGCGCATACACACACACACACACACACACACACCCACGCGCACACACACAATCGTAGCAAAAACAGTCGCTGCAATAGCATATAAATCCTACCCTTTTATAATTCCATGGAATTCATGCTAATATCATAAGTATTACCCAATCTCTCTCGCTCTCTCCACACCCTCCGTCTCTCTCCCTCCTCCCATTCTCTTTCCCTCACGCACGCACACACACACACACACACACACACACACACACATAGAGACACGCACGCACGTACGCACCCACCCACCATCAATCTTTGGTTATCTGACATTTCAGACCTGCTCGGCCAAGGATGCGTTTTGGGGCTCGAGGCAGGCGGGAAAGCTTTCCTTGAAAATCACACATGGGAATAGACGTTTCAGGAAATTCTCTCCCATGTCTCCCCCCCCCCTCGCCCCCCTCTCTCTCTCCACACACACACACACACACACACACACACACACACCAAAATCACGTCGAATGCGACTGTGCCTCAACAGTATCGCCAAAAACACACATAATTATACCCTACGAACAAGCCCATGCAGTTTACACTTGGCTGATTAAGAGGAGCTTGAGGGCATTGTAAAGCGATAATAATAATAATAATAATAATAATGATGATAATAATGGATACTTATATAGCACACTATCCAGAAATCTGCTCTAGGTGCTTTACAAAATCGCTTTTGTTAACATAAAACATTATATCTATGTTACATACACACACCAAAATGTGACTACACACACACACACACACACACACACACACACACACACACACACACACACGCACACACACACACACACATTGCATACATACATTTTAACATACATGTATATCTAACAGCTGCCCTAACACATACGCACACATAGGCAGGCACAAACTTACATAAACGCACGCACACACAATACACATTCATATACATGCATGTAGTTATGTACACATACATAACGAAAGACATACAAGCGATGCAGTCATCAATAGCTCAGAAGTGTCAAATGAGTCTGAGGCAGGAAGAAACAAAATTCGAGGATACGACAGAACAAACGTACACATGTTAAGGGGACTGGTGTTTAAGGTGACAAAAAATTCTCTTTAACCCTTTCACCGCCAAGCTCGCAGTGATGCACAGGCGTGGTAGAGAACCCATGTCACTGAAAGGTGACCATTCCTTGGTCTGTTATCCTAATATTCGGTGGTAAGATAGGCCATAATTTCTACACATCGCAGGGGAAATCCCCAGCTATTCTTAGCCACTGTCTTTTCTGTGTTTATACCAACAGGGAATTCTGTACTCTAAATTGACTGGCGATGAAAGAGTTAAACTAGTTGTTTTTTTTCTGGTCTGTCTGTAACACCATTTAAGAAAAGGAAACTCCAATGGTATGGCCACGTGTCAAGATTCAACCTAGGAACTGTACAAGTGGGAGACAAGAGGAGAAAGCAGATTCAAGATTCAAGATTTTTATTCCAAAAAGTCCCTTTGGGCACACATGGAAAAAAACAAGATCGTCAAAAGGCAAACAATGCATGGCGATAATGTATGTGGCAATGTTTCACAGTACATGACGGACTCGTATTTGTATTTCTTTTTTATCACAACAGATTTCTCTGTGTGAAATTCGGGCTGCTCTCCCCAGGGAGAGCGCGTCGCTACACTACAGCGCCACCACCCCCTCCCCCCTTTTCTTTGTATTTTTTTTCCCGCGTGCACTTTTATTTGTTTTTTTCCTATCCAAAGTGGATTTTTCTACAGAATTTTGCCAGGAGCAGCCCTTTTGTTGCCGTGGGTTCTTTTACGTGCGCTAAGTGCATGCTGCACACGAGACCTCGGTTTATCGTCTCATCCGAATGACTTCGAACCAGTGCGCTCAGATTCTCTCGTTTCCTAAGCGGACGCGTTACGTCTAGGCCATCACTCCACTTCAGGCCATCACTCACTAGGCCATCACTCTACTTCACGTAATTCAGTGAATGAAATAATACTGACTGAACGATCAACTGACAACAGTGCAGAACTGTACTGGAATACCATTTGCAGAGACCCAGGCTTTGACACACAACGGACAGGCGTGTAGGAATCTGGTGAAGGCTTGTTCTGTTCGGCGCTCCAGTGACTCTTTTCACAGAGTTAATGGAAAAGAAGTTCCTTTCGGAGTCTGTTTCAG
Organism: Babylonia areolata; assembly: GCF_041734735.1. Classification (NCBI taxonomy): domain Eukaryota; kingdom Metazoa; phylum Mollusca; class Gastropoda; order Neogastropoda; family Buccinidae; genus Babylonia; species Babylonia areolata. The sequence continues at coordinate 14,690,659 of NC_134901.1, forward strand.
GCAAGGCATTTTGTTGGAATTGTTTTGGTGTGTGTGTGTGTGTGTGTGTGTGTGTGTGTGTGTGTGTGTGTTGGTGCTGATTTATAGGCTTCGTTCATAACACAAGTCTTTCCGCAAACCTTGTCGTGTAATCTAAGATGGTTCAGCTACTTTCGTTGATGGAACGAAGAAAATCATCAGTTTCTCCGGTCATTGCTAAGCAGTTTGTATTTCTTTTCCTTACATCTCAAGGGCAGTTACGGAGATTTAGATTATTTTATTTCAATCAAAATAATTGCAGCTCCGAAATTTACCTCTGCAAGAAAACATGTCCTTTAAAACAATCACGATCCCAGTCCCATTTGCTGCATGTCTGTCTGTCTGTCTGTCTGTCTCTCTCTCTCTTTCTGTCCCCCCTCTCTCTCTGTTCCCCTCTCTCTCTCTGTCCCCCCCTCTCCCCCTCTCTCTCTTCTCTTCTCTTGTTCGCTCAAACGCTTAAGCGCTCTGAAACGAACACGCGAATTTGATTTGGAGCCATGGGCAAAGTTTCACAATTAACATGATGTTATTATGCCTGTATTTCTCCCTTTATGAATTGATTCCTGTAATATCCAGCCGGACATTACAGTCTGTGATTCTTTTTTTATTTTCATTTATTTCATCGTTTTCTTTCTTTCTTTTTTTATTGTGTCGTATTCATTACATGCGTATGCCATTTTGTTTTGGTGGTGTTTTTATTGTGAGAGGATGGAGTCAAAACATATTCAACGTCCTGGACATGGTATAATGCATCAGATATTTCGTTTCGATGTTTTTCCCCTTTTATTTGATAATCCGAGATTTTTTTTTTTAGGCTCCGTGATGATAAATGGCAGGCCAGCGTGCGAGAGGGAGATGGAAGAGCTTTCCTTTTTTAAAGTTGATGTATTTTTGTTTTTCAACACCTGAACTGGCATTTCACCATAGTATTACACACACACACACACACACACACACACACACACACACACACACACACACTTGCGCAGCCACTGACTCTGATATGGTACCTCCATATGCTTAACCTTTTTTTTTAACCTTTTTTTTAAATTAAGAAACACCAACATTCTGCCTGGCACATGAATGGAATTTTTTCCCCCCAGCGATCAGGTTCTTGCTGAGATTTCATGGCATCTTTAAACAAGAGAGGCAAGGCCTTCAAGACTCACTTTTGCAAAATAAATAAAAAATTCCATGCTTAGCAAAAGAAGTTCCTGTTTGAACAAAAAATGATAATAATAACTCCTCTTGTTGTTGTGTCAGAATAAGAGGTCAAAGTGCCAAGTTTAGAGAATACAAAAAAATATAGATATAACAGTAAATGCAGTTTGTATATAATTAGGCTTCTTTTTTTATAATTTGTTTGTGCCTATCCCAGAGGTGCAATATTGTTTTAAACAAGATGACTGGAAAGAACTGAATTTTTCCTATTTTTATGCCAAATTTGGTGTCAACTGACAAAGTATTTGCAGAGAAAATGTCAACATTAAAGTTTACCACGGACACAGACACACGGACACACACACACACACACACACACACACTCACACACACACACTCTCTCTCTCTCTCTCTCACACACACACACACAGACAACCGAACACCGGGTTAAAACATAGACTCACTTTGTTTACACAAGTGAGTCAAAAATGATAACCGTTTCACATCCAGTCACTCTGCCTTGCATTCGCCACGAGTTTTGTCAGTGCTAGACGCAATGCGGACCTTATATGCTGTCTGCCACATCACTGTGGTAGGCTATGATGTTGTGTTATATTACGGGGGAGGGTTGACTTGTCTTCAGTCACACATGGTCAGCAGTTCATGGTCTTGACGCCAAGAGTACTAACTGTTTTCGTCGTCAAACCCCACAAATCTTGTTGCCTTTAGTGAATTCTTAGCGTCAGCATCACACTTTTCGTCTTTGTAGAAATGGAAGTTGTTATATCGAAGGCGTGCTGTGTGTCCGCTTTCTTGGCGCGCGGTGTAAAACGCGCGCGCGCACACACACACGCGCGCACGCACGCACGCACGCACACACAAACACAGACAGACACACACACACAGACACAGACACACACACACACACACACACACACACACACACACACACACACACACACACACACAGAGTCAGTCAGTCAGTCAGTCATAGAAAAAAAAAAAAAAACAGCCACAAAAAACCACCAAACAAAACAACGAACGACCCCAAATCCTCTCACTGAATAAGATCCAATCAGTGACCTCCCTTCTGCTCGTGACAGTACACGTGCCGGTAGCCTTTCAGCGTCTTCAGACAGAAAACGCAAATAGAAACTTTATGAATAAACCAAACGAAAGAAAAAAAAAGGAATCAATCAAACAAACAAAAATTTGCTTTCCGGAGTTCTCCAGTTCTCTGTGTGTGCATGCTGAAAACATTAACTGCAGGGGGCCCAGAAATAAGCGCCACACGATCCCGCAGTAATTCTGCAGCTAAACATTCCCGACACGAACAAAGCGGCCGGAGACAGCCAACCTCACGGATGCATGGGGAAGGGAGGGGGGGGGGGGGGGGGGGGGGGGGGGGGGGGGCAAGGGTGTCATTATTTCATGAGAATCATAACGTACAGCAAGGGGTTTGAAATCTGGACAGCCAACAGGAAAGCGGGGTGTATAGATCTGAAGAGGGGGTCCATCCCATCGATTGCATGTTGCATGGAGTGGGGCGCGTGCTGTTGACAGTTCTTCCGCGCGTGTCCATTTATAACAACGCCCACCTACTCACCTCACACAAAGACAAGCAGACAGAGAGAGAGCGAGAGAGAGAGAGAGTAGGGGGGTTACGCATACACACACACACACAGGTTGAACACACACACACACACTAACACAAGCAAGCAAGCAAGCAAGCACGCACGCACGCGCACACACACACACACACACACACACACACACACACGCACAAGCAAGCAGACACACACACACACACACACACACACACACACACACACACACACACACACACACACACACACAGGGAGAGACGGGTTAGAAAAATCGACATTCACAAAATGGTACGGAGGTAATACAAATACAAACCATGCCTGAACAAATAAGTAGAGAAACAGACAGATAGATAGACAGACAGACACAGAGGACTGAAGGGTGAGGTGAGTGGATGCGTGAGAAAACAGGCTTTTTCCCCCTTCTTTCTTTTCTTTAAGGTTGTCCCATAGTAGCTTTAAGAAAGACAGAGATCCGAAAGGGGAAAGAGCGGTTGGCAAGACTGGTGCAATGTCTGCCATTTGAAAGACAGTTACAAATCTTCTCTGTTGTGTGTGAAAAATGCTTCAAGAGAGAGGGGGAGGAGAGAGTGGTGGAAAGAGCTTTGTGGATCTCGTCTGAAAGGGGGCTGAGGTGTGGAGGTTTCCATATAAAGTTCCGATGCTTTAGAATCAGAACAAATAGACATGGGGAGAACCCGACGTGCTAATCGATCAGGCCTTGTAGGTCTGAATCGATGTCAATGAGAAAGTGATGGATGATATAGCTAGCTGTTCACCTATATTGGGGGACACGCGCGCATACGCACATAAACACACACACACACGTACACACACATAAAGGGGGAAAAAACAGAAAAATTATATTAAAATACGACAACAACATACAAACATGCATACGCACGGACAGCCGTATCACATGTTACAAAAACAAAAACATCAGTTAACTGAAAGATATGTGAAGTGACATTTGATGAGACCGACAGCCTTTTTGTTTGTCCTGAATTACACTCTCCAATAACATCCGTTTGACATCATCATCAGTGTGATAGCGGCGTTTGTTTCTTTTCTTTTTTACACTCTCCAGTAACATCCGTTTGACATCATCATCAGTGTGATAGCGGCGTTTGTTTCTTCTTTTTTTTTTACACTCTCCAATAACATCCGTTTGACATCATCATCAGTATGATAGCGGCGTTTGTTTCTTTTTTTTTTTTTACACTCTCCAATAACATCCGTTTGACATCATCATCAGTATGATAGCGGCGTTTGTTTCTTTTTTTTTTTTACACTCTCCAATAACATCCGTTTGACATCATCATCAGTATGATAGCGGCGTTTGTTTCTTTTTTTTACACTCTCCAATAACATCCGTTTGACATCATCATCAGTATGTTAGCGGCGGTTGTTTCTTTTTTTTACACTCTCGAATAACATCCGTTTGACATCATGATCAGTATGATAGCGGCGTTTGTTTCTTTTTTTACACTCTCCAATAACATCCGTTTGACATCATCATCAGTGTGATAGCGGCGTTTGTTTCTTTTTTTACACTCTCCAATAACATCCGTTTTAACATCATCATCATTGTGATAGCGGTGGTTGTTTCTTTTTTACACTCTCCAATAACATCCGTTTGACATCATCATCAGTATGACAGCAGGGTTTGTTCCTTTTTTACACTCTCCAATAACATCCGTTTGACATCATCATCAGTATTATTGCGGCGTTTGTTTCTTTTTTTACACTCTCCAATAACATCCGTTTGACATCATCATCAGTATGACAGCAGGGTTTGTTCCTTTTTTACACTCTCCAATAACATCCGTTTGACATCATCATCAGTATGATAGCGGCGTTTGTTTCTTTTTTTTTACACTCTCCAATAACATCCGTTTGACATCATCATCAGTATGATAGCGGCGTTTGTTTCTTTTTTACACTCTCCAATAACATCCGTTTGACATCATCATCAGTATTATTGCGGCGTTTGTTTCTTTTTTTACACTCTCCAATAACATCCGTTTGACATCATCATCAGTATGACAGCAGGGTTTGTTCCTTTTTTACACTCTCCAATAACATCCGTTTGACATCATCATCAGTATGATAGCGGCGTTTGTTTCTTTTTTTACACTCTCCAATAACATCCGTTTGACATCATCATCAGTATGATAGCGGCGTTTGTTTCTTTTTTTACACTCTCCAATAACATCCGTTTGACATCATCATCAGTGTGATAGCGGCGTTTGTTTCTTTTTTTACACTCTCCAATAACATCCGTTTTGACATCATCATCAGTATGACAGCAGGGTTTGTTCCTTTTTTACACTCTCCAATAACATCCGTTTGACATCATCATCAGTATTATTGCGGCGTTTGTTTCTTTTTTTACACTCTCCAATAACATCCGTTTGACATCATCATCAGTATGACAGCAGGGTTTGTTCCTTTTTTACACTCTCCAATAACATCCGTTTGACATCATCATCAGTATGATAGCGGCGTTTGTTTCTTTTTTTACACTCTCCAATAACATCCGTTTGACATCATCATCAGTATGATAGCGGCGTTTGTTTCTTTTTTTACACTCTCCAATAACATCCGTTTGACATCATCATCAGTATGATAGCGGCGTTTGTTTCTTTTTTTTTTACACTCTCCAATAACATCCGTTTGACATCATCATCAGTATGATAGCGGCGTTTGTTTCTTTTTTTACACTCTCCAATAACATCCGTTTGACATCATCATCAGTATGACAGCAGGGTTTGTTCCTTTTTTACACTCTCCAATAACATCCGTTTGACATCATCATCAGTATGATAGCGGCGTTTGTTTCTTTTTGTCTTTTTCTTCAGTCTGCTTACTGTTAGTTTTACCACTGTTGCTGTCTGCACTAGTTTGCTGTATTGTTGTTGTTTTTTATGACTTGCATCAATCACTCTGTTGACTTGACTTGTCACGCAAACGCGTCTTGTGATGTTAGGTTTAAAGTATAAATTCCCAACAAAACTTTTCTATTTGTCCATGACAACTTTTTCCAGTGCGGCGTGTGTGCCTTCTCTCAACACCCTGCGCTCCGCAACCATTTACCAAGGACAGAAGACAAGCTATCTCCCAAACTGCTAGGTTTTTAAGGACGGAGATATTTAAAATCTTATATATATATATATATATATATATATATATATATATATATTATAATTTTTTTTATCGCGTTACATTTTGTTACAGCAGATTTCTCTGTGTTAAATTCGGGTTGCTTTTTCCAGGGAGAGTTCGTGTATGGACATCTTGTTTTTCCTTTTTTTCCCCGTCCGCAAGTGTATTTATTTTAACTGTCAAACTGTATTTTACTTCAGAATTTTGCCGGACACACTACCTTTGTTGAAGTGGGTTCTTGTACGTGCTTTTAGTGCATGTGGCACACGGGACCTCGGTTTATCGTCTCATCCGAAGTGCCATCACTCAGATCACCACTCAAGGTTTAATGGAGACAGAGAAATGAATGAATTTTATTTTCCGAGGGTAATACAATAAGCAAAATAATGCTTTTTTTTCATGCAGCCCTCGAAGGGGAAACAGTAACATAAACAACGGGGGAATCATTATATTAGTACAGCATGCATAGTGTGTGTGTATATATATATATATATATATATATATATATATATATATATATATATATACACAGAGAGAGAGAGAGAGAGGTGGGTGGTAAAATAAAGTTTCGTTTCGTTTCGTTTCGTTTCGTTTCATTTCGTTCTCCCTATTCCTCCTTTCTGTCAGGGCGAAGCTAAGTTTAATGTAAGGCATTGTCTTCCCATCTCTTTTCTATCTGCCTCTGCTCTTTCCTTGCACCGTGTCTTGAGGAGGTGTCTTGGCAAGTCCCGCTGATCGTGAGTCGTGCCCCATACCACTTTCAGTTTGCGTTTATTATTTTTATTTTTTATTTTTTTACCGTGGTTTTCAGACCTTGATAGGGTTTGATGGTTTGCCTTTTTCTCACCTCTTTTACCTTATTTCATTATCTGTCCGCCTACTTTGTTCCTCATCAAGGCCTGACAAAGTGCGTTGGGTTACGCTGCCGGTCAGGCATCTGTTTGGCATGTGTGGTGTTTTTTGGTGTGTTTTTTTTTTATTTGTCCGAACGCAGTGAAACCTCCTTGACTAACTGAACTGCAGCGAACTCACCTCTTCATTGGTGATGTGATCTCTGTGGCAGATGCCGAGGAGTTTTCGGAGGTATCTCATATGGCGCGACAAAAAATGGCAAAAGAAATCGGTGTGTGTGTGTGTGTGTGTGTGTGTTTGTTTTGTTTTTTTTTCTGTCAAAAACTGGGATTAAGGAACTGATAGGTCAGACATTGAAGGACTGCACTGTGTCTGCCCCGGAAGAAGACATTTTAACGTTGAGAAGATTAAGAAGGGGGCATGTTCAAAGACTGAACGGATACATTGCTAAGTAATTTCAGGAGGCATAATTAATTACCCTAAAGTTTGCTCAAAATATAGTGGACATCTGAACATGTCAGAGTGATGTTTGAATTTTGTCAGTAATGTGGATTACATCGTTGTGACAGACAGGCAGACTGTCAAAGCTGCTGCAACCCCCGCCCGCTCCCCACATATCCTCGCCACCACATCTTACAATACACAGTGACAGACAGGGGAAGTAACCCTTCACATCAACCAATGACGTTCGCCTTGTCCAGTTGGCCTTGATATTTCTCCAGTCAGTTTCTTCTGTCTATGCTCATTCGTTCTCCTCTCCTCCACCCCTCTCTGTAGCCCTGTTCCCTGGACGTCCCTTGGGAGGAAGTTATAAAAGCCTTATGATTTATGTTGGCGGACCGCTGTCAAGGCGACTGACGTCTGATGTGGGAGATAAATGCCTTAGGGGTAGGATTGTTGGGGCGGAGGGTCGCCGGGCGGTCGGGTGGTCTCTTGGTGTGTGGCTCGGGGTGATGTGAGGGAGCGGGTGTTGGTGTTGTGCAGTGTGTATCGAACTGTATTGTATTGCATTGTATTATATTGTTCTTTTTGTCACAGCAGATTTCTCTGTGTGAAATTCCGGCTGCTCTCCCAAGGGAGTGCGCGTCGCTACACTGAGAGCGCCACCCATTATACATATATTCCCCCTGCAAGCAGTTTTGTTTTGTTTTGGTGTGTGTGTGTGTGTGTGTGTGTGTGTGTGTGTGTGTGTGTTGTTATTTTTTTCCTTTCGAAGTGTTTTTTCTATAGAATTTTGCCAGGATCAACCCTTATGTTGCCGTGGGTTCTTTTACCTGCGCTAAGTGCATGCTGCACACGGGACCTCGGTTTATCGTCTCATCCGAATGACTTGCGTCCAGACCACCACTCAAGGTCAAGTGGAGGGGGAGAAAATACTAGCGACTGTGCGGTGATTCGAACCATGTGTGCTCAGATTCGCTCGCTTCCTTGACGGACGCGTTACCTCGAGGCCATCACTCCACATGTGTGGTGTCGTGAGGTTCGTGGTTGAAGTGACAGCTGCTTGGGCCAGCCATCCATCCCCGGGAAGGGGGTGGCGAGAAAGACAGACTTTGAACGTCACATACCGTTGTTTGAAATATTGACTGACGGGCGCAATAGCCTAGTGATTAAAGCGTTGGACTGTGAATCTGAGGGTCCCGGGTTCGAATCACGGTGACGGCGCCTGGTGGGTAAAGGGTAGAGATTTTTACGATCTCCCAGGTCAACATATGTGCAGACCTGCTAGTGCCTGAACCCCCTTCGTGTGTATATGCAAGCAGAAGATCGAATACGCACGTTAAAGATCCTGTAATCCATGTCAGCGTTCGGTGGGTTATGGAAACAAGAACATACCCAGCATGCACACCCCTGAAAACGGAGTATGGCTGCCTACATGTGGGCGTAAAAACGGTCATACACGTAAAAGCCCACTCGTGTGCATACGAGTGAACGCAGAAGAAGAAGAAGAAGAAATATTGACTATATTCTTGAATGGTGAATTTACAGCAGCACATTTTCTTTTTAATTTCGTCACGAAAAGCTCAATCATAAAACAAAGCTTACATCGCAAAAAAAAAAAAAAGAGGAAAGAGTTCAGGAAAATTAAACGTAAACAGTACGAAGTTTTGACTGATTCAGGCGCCTTCAGAACAATCAGAAGAAGTGAGTCTGAAATTGGTTACCTTTTACTCCTAACAGACTGTCATCAGTGTTTTGCCGTCGTTGGGCAGTGTTTCTTTTTGCACTTCCTCTCCACCGTGCTGGTGCATCTTATGTCGCCTTACAAAGTGCACTGGTTTTTTGACTCACTTGTGTAAACAAAGTGAGTCTATGTTTTAACCCGGTGTTCGGTTGTCTGTGTGTGTGTGTGTGTGGTAAACTTTAACACTGACATTTTCTCTGCAAATACTTTGTCAGTTAACACCAAATTAGGCATTAAAATAGGAAAAATTCAGTTCTTTCCAGTCATCTTGTTTAAAACAATATTGCACCTCTGGGATGGGCACACAAAAATGAAGCCTAATTATATGCAAACTGCATTTACTGTTATATTTATATTTTTTTGTATTCTCTAAACTTGGCACTTTGATCTGATATTCTGACCCAACAACAAGAGCAGTCATTATTATCATTTTTTGTTCAACCAGGAACTTCTTTTGCTAAGCATGGAAGTTTTATTTATTTTGCAAACGTTTTGGTGCAGATAGTAAAAAAAGGGAAATTACTCTGTAATTAATGCTAGGGGACCTAATTTGCTTTAAACTGATCTTTATCATCTGAAACATTACATTTTGAAATTATACTCAATACATAAAAAGCTTGGATTTTTTTAAAAGTGTATCACAAGTGAGTCTCGAAGGCCTTGCCTCTCTTGTTTTCTTGATTGTCTTCCTTGTGGGCGATTTTCATGATGAGCTTTATTTGTTTATTTATTTGTTCATTTGTTTTTTTTTCTAGAACAATTATTCATTTCACCCGACGAGCGTAAAGGCATGGTCATTTCAAAATCTTTCAAAAGCTGCTAATGTTGTGCCTCTCTGCTCGATGTGTATGCGAATATATATATATATATATATATATATATATATATATATATATATATATATATATTTTAAAGATACAACAATAGAATATTCAAGTTTTGCAGCTTTTGAAGCTAGTGATGCGCCGTTTGTTTGGCATCGTGTTTTTGAACATGTGTTCTGAAATGTTGAGATTACCTTCGGAGCCGCTTTATCTCAACTTGCAGCATGCACAAAGGGTACAAAGGGGTACCGGGTCTCAAACAGACCAGCAAAGGCAATTGCATCCTTCGGCATACTGTGAACGCGGCATCAAAGTGACCACCAAGTTGGCAGTCTGCAAGGCAGTTGTCATGTACGCCTTTTCTAAGGCTGTGACACCTGGACTCTGCACAGAAAACAGATCGGAGCTATAGAGCAGTTCCACCTGCGGTGTTTCGGTAAGACCATGGGCGTTTGAGAGAGAGAGAGAACACTGAACACTGAACACTTTAATGTCAAGAGAGAGAGAGAGAGAGAGAGAGGAGAGGAAGAGAACTTAGAACTGTTTTAATGTAAGGCCACCGATCTGTATACATGTAAATGCACGTGTTGTACACACACACACACACATACGAAAACCAAACTTTGAGTTCGATGAAAGAGAGATGAGAGAGAGAGTGTATGTGTGTGTGTGACAGAGAGAGAGAAAGAGGGAGAGAGAGAGAGAGAGAGAGAGAGAGGGGGGGAGCGGACACACACACACACACACACACAAAAACACAGACGGACAGAAAGTGACTAAGACAGAAACAGAGAGAGAGAGAGAGGAGAGAGCTGGGAGAATAGTGATTCAAGA
>NC_134901.1:14703801-14706301 GCF_041734735.1 Babylonia areolata
GGACTGTGTGTTCTCTGAGAAAGAAAAGATACTCCATGTGGACTGTGTCTTCTCTGAGAAAGAAAAGATATTCCATGTGGACTGTGTCTTCTCTGAGAAAGAAAAGATACTCCATGTGGACTGTGTCTTCTCTGAGAAAGAAAAGATACTACATGTGGACTGTGTCTTCTCTCAGAAAGAAATGATACTCCATGTGGACTGTGTCTTCTCTCAGAAAGAAAAGATACTACATGTGGACTGTGTCTTCTCTGAGAAAGAAAAGATACTCCATGTGGACTGTGTCTTCTCTAAGAAAGAAAAGATATTCCATGTGGACTGTGTCTTCTCTAAGAAAGAAAAGATACTCCATGTGGACTGTGTCTTCTCTAAGAAAGAAAAGATACTCCATGTGGACTGTGTCTTCTCTCAGAAAGAAAAGATATTCCACGTGGACAATGTCTTTTCTGAGAAAGAAAAGATACTCCATGTGGACTGTGTCTTCTCTAAGAAAGAAAAGATACTCCATGTGGACTGTGTCTTCTCTGAGAAAGAAAAGATACTCCATGTGGACTGTGTGTTCTCTCAGAAAGAAAAGATACTCCATGTGGACTGTGTCTTCTCTGAGAAAGAAAAGATATTCCACGTGGACTGTGTCTTCTCTCAGAAAGAAAAGATACTCCATGTGGACTGTCTTCTCTGAGAAAGAAAAGATATTCCATGTGGACTGTGTCTTCTCTGAGAAAGAGAAGATACTCCATGTGGACTGTGTCTTCTCTGAGAAAGAAAAGATACTCCATGTGGACTGTGTCTTATCTGAGAAAGAAAAGATACTCCATGTGGACTGTGTCTTCTCTGAGAAAGAAAAGATACTCCATGTGGACTGTGTCTTCTCTCAGAAAGAAAAGATACTCCATGTGGACTCTGTCTTCTCTAAGAAAGAAAATATACTCCATGTGGACTGTGTCTTCTCTCAGAAAGAAAAGAAGAGGGTGACGAGGGAGGGTTAACAAAGCAACTAAAAGAGATGTGAATGAACATTTGCAATGTCACATTTTTTGTGTGTGTTAAAGTTCACTTAAAACGCCTTCAAAGAGAGACAGAGAGAGTTTGTCTTTGCTTCCAGTATCCTTGCTGTGGAAATAGAAAAAAAGAAAAGATAATCATCATCATCATCATCATCATCAGCTGATGATCGAAACGGCACAAAGAACCACAAAACGAGCGAACCAATCGATAAATCACAAAATCGATCAACTAACCAACCAGCCAACAAACACATCATGTCCAACAGGAAACCTGTAATCCCGGCATCCCCAGATTTTAAGCCAAAAGGGGCAGTAACCCGTGCTTGCTCCATCCAAATTATTTCCCCTCTGTAAGGGGGGTGAAATTGCTGGTAAAGGCCGGAGCTAACCAGATTGCTCCGAGGAACTAGGGGGACACTTAATCGACTTGGAAAGAGACATGTCAGGTCGGGAACCCCGGGTTGGACAGCCCGTGCTGTTGGTGGTGAGGACCTCTTTGAGGGGTGGTCATGTGGCGGTTGTTGATGTTGAGGCTGGCCGCCATGTTGCTGCTGAGCACCATGGGAAAAAACGAGGACTGGTCCGAGCGGTAGTTTTTGCCATGCGTGAATGGATGTGGACATGTCTGGATCGGTGTGGACAAGTTTGCATGGATGTGGGCATGTCTGGATCGGTGTGGACAAGTTTGCATGGATGTGGACAAGTTTGGATGGATGGATGTGGACAAGTTTGGATGCATGTGGACAAGTTTGGATGGATGGATGTGGACAAGTTTGCATTGATGTGGACAAGTTTGGATGGATGGATGTGGACAAGTTTAGATGGATGTGGACAAGTTTGGATGGATGGATGTGGACAAGTTTAGATGGATGGATGTGGACAAGTTTGGATGGATGGATGTGGACAAGTTTGGATGGATGTGGACAAGTTTGGATGGATGGATGTGGACAAGTTTGGATAGATGTGGACAAGTTTAGATGCATGTGGACAAGTTTGGATGGATGGATGTGGACAAGTTTAGATGGATGTGGACAAGTTTGGATGCATGTGTACAAGTTTGAATGGATGGATGTGGACAGGTTTAGATGGATATGGACAAGTTTAGATGCATGTGGACAAGTTTGGATGGATGGATGTGGACAAGTTTGGATGGATGGATGTGGACAAGTTTAGATGCATGTGGACAAGTTTGGATGGATGGATGTGGACAAGTTTAGATGGATATGGACAAGTTTAGATGGATGGATGTGGACAAGTTTAGATGGATGTGGACAAGTTTGGATGGATGGATGTGGACAAGTTTAGATGGATGTGGACAAGTTTGGATGCATGTGGACAAGTTTGGATGGATGGGTGTGGACAAGTTTAGATGGATATGGACAGGTTTAGATGCATGTGGACAAGTTTGTATGGATGGATGTGGACACGTTTAGATGGATGTGGACAAGTTTGAATGGATGCATGTGGACAAGTTTAGATGGATGACAAGTTTGGAT
>NC_134901.1:14711301-14718801 GCF_041734735.1 Babylonia areolata
AGCACACACATAAATCTATGCATGATAGTCAGTCGTGTCCGACTTATATAACCATCAGAACAGCAGAGGAGGCAGCTCAGCGCTGTCTCGGTGAAATATATCTGGGCTAGAATCTGATTATCGTGGAGACTATTTCAAAGTTACATCCCCACTCTCTGGGCCAAGAGGGCTTTAAGACAGTCGGCGTTGGGATGGTTCCTCAAAGGCCAGCTAACTCCTAAAGGCTACAACGCTACTGGTACTACTACAGTTTGTCACACTGGAGGACTCATAACTCATAATCAAGCCAAAGCCTGCATGGCCCGGAAAGGCAGGGTCTCGTTGTCTCGGGGGGTCTTCCAGTCTGAACGGGGGGGAGGGGGTGGGGGTGGGGATTTGACGTCAACGGTCCGGCCGGACATTTGGCCCTCTCTCCGGCCATTCCGGCCGCCACCGACCTCGCGAGGAGCGGACGAGTCAAACGCGTCGCCTCTTTCTGCAGACTTGTCACCGCGCTGCACAACTTTGTCATCGCGACGACGAGGAGATTTGTCACCGCGTTGTGTAGATTTGTCACCGCGTTGTGTAGATTTGTCGGGTGTTGGGCAGTTTTCTCACCGCGTTGGGTAGCTTTGTCAACGCGTTGGGTAGCTTTGTCACCGCGTTGGGTAGCTTTGTCACCGCGTTGGGTAGCTTTGTCACCACGTTGGGTAGCTTTGTCACCGTGTTGGGTAGCTTTGTCACCGCGTTGGGTAGCTTTGTCACCGCGTTGGGTAGCTTTGTCACCGCGTTGGGTAGCTTTGTCACCGCGTTGGGTAGCTTTGTCACCGTGTTGGGTGCTTTGTTGGGTAGCTTTGTCACCGCGTTGGGTAGCTTTGTCACCACGTTGGGTAGCTTTGTTACCGTGTTGGGTAGCTTTGTCACCGTGTTGGGTAGCTTTGTCACCGTGTTGGGTAGCTTTGTCACCGTGTTGGGTAGTTTTGTCACGGCGTTTGGTAGCTTTGTCACCGCGTTGGGTAGCTTTGTTGGGTAGCTTTGTCACCGCGTTGGGTAGCTTTGTTGGGTAGCTTTGTCACCGCGTTGGGTAGCTTTGTTGGGTAGCTTTGTCACCGCGTTGGGTAGCTTTGTTGGGTAGCTTTGTCACCGCGTTGGGTAGCTTTGTTGGGTAGCTTTGTCACCGCGTTGGGTAGCTTTGTTGGGTAGCTTTGTCACCGCGTTGGGTAGCTTTGTTGGGTAGCTTTGTCACCGCGTTGGGTAGCTTTGTTGGGTAGCTTTGTCACCGCGTTGGGTAGCTTTGTCACCGCGTTGGGTAGCTTTGTCACCGTGTTGGGTAGTTTTGTCACGGCGTTGGGTAGCTTTGTTGGGTAGCTTTGTTACCGCGTTGGGTAGCTTTGTTGGGTAGCTTTGTTACCGCGTTGGGCAGCTTTGTCACCGCGTTGGGCAGCTTTGTCACCGCGTTGGGTAGCTTTGTCACCGCGTTGGGTAGCTTTGTTACCGCGTTGGGTAGCTTTGTCACCGCGTTGGGCAGCTTTGTTACCGCGTTGGGTAGCTTTGTTACCGCGTTGGGTAGCTTTGTCACCGCGTTGGGTAGCTTTGTTACCGCGTTGGGTAGCTTTGTTACCGCGTTGGGCAGCTTTGTCACCGCGTTGGGTAGCTTTGTCACCGCGTTGGGTAGCTTTGTTACCGCGTTGGGTAGCTTTGTCACCGCGTTGGGCAGCTTTGTTACCGCGTTGGGTAGCTTTGTTACCGCGTTGGGTAGCTTTGTTACCGCGTTGGGTAGCTTTGTCACCGCGTTGGGTAGCTTTGTCACCGCGTTGGGTAGCTTTGTTACCGTGTTGGGTGCTTTGTTCGGTAGCTTTGTCACCGCGTTGGGCAGCTTTGTTACCGCGTTGGGTAGCTTTGTTACCGCGTTGGGTAGCTTTGTCACCGCGTTGGGTAGCTTTGTTACCGTGTTGGGTGCTTTGTTCGGTAGCTTTGTCACCGCGTTGGGTAGCTTTGTCACCGCGTTGGGTAGCTTTGTCACCGCGTTGGGTAGCTTTGTTGGGTAGTTTTGTCACGGCGTTGGGTAGCTTTGTCACCGCGTTGGGTAGCTTTGTCACCGCGTTTGGCAGCTTTGTCACCGCGTAGGGCAGTTTTGTCGCCGCGTCGGGCGGACTTGGCGTCAGGCTTTGACAGCGGAGACTTGCTGTCGGTAGAACTGGGACCCACCGACGGACGGGACTGAGAAGGGCTTGTTGTTGTGGTGTGTGTGTGTGTGTGTGTGACGTTTTATCTTTTGTTGTGACGTTATTGTCGGGTTATCATTGATCCTCCACCCCTTTTCTCTTCATCTGTCTGTCTCTCTGTCTCTGTCTCCCATCTGTCTGTCTGTCTCTCTGTCTCTGTCTCCCATCTGTCTCTCTGTCTTTCTGTCTCTGTCTCCCATCTGTCTGTCTCTCTGGCTTTCTGTCTCTGTCTCCCATCTGTCTCTCTGTCTCCCATCTGTCTGTCTTTCTGTCTCCCATCTGTCTCTCTCTGTCTTTCTGTCCCTGTCTCCCATCTGTATGTCTCTCTGTCTCTGTCTCCCATCTGTCTGTCTCTCTGTCTCTGTCTCCCATCTGTCTCTCTGTCTTTCTGTCTCCCATCTGTCTGTCTTTCTGTCTCTGTCTCCCATCTGTCTGTCTCTCTGTCTTTCTGTCTCTGTCTCCCATTGTTCTGTAAAGTAGGGGAGGCGACCTGATGTATGTGTTTGCTGTTCTCGCGCCTGCGCACGTACTCTGTGTGGGTGTGAAAGTGCGTGCGTGAGTGCGCGTGCACGCACACATGTGAGTATGTATGTGTGCTGAAGTAGGGAAGGGCGCTTGCACACGCGCGTATTTGGCCGTGCATTGTTGAACGCACGTGTGAATAGAAAAGGCATGTAAGCGGGCGGCTGTGTGCTGCTTACACTGGTGAAGCAGACAATAACTACTTCTTTGTTGTTTTTGTTTTTTGAGGGAAGTGTGGTTTGTTTAATGTACCGCGAGAGCAACACTGACTGATTTGTGAATAGTTTGATCTTTCATGCACGTATGTGTTGCCTCCTTCTTCTTCTTGCTCTTCTTGTTGATGTTTTTGTTCTTGTTCTTCTTGTTCATCTTATCGTTCTTGTTCTTGTTTTTGTTGTTGTTGTTGATGTTGTTATTGTTCTTCTTCTTGTTCTTGGTCTCTTCTTGTTCTTCTTCTTTTTCTGTTCTTCTTGTTCTCGTTCTTCTTCTTCTTCTTCTTCTTCTTCAAATCATGGAAGCCTTCTTCTCCTAACGGGTTCATATTTGATCATCTGCATGCATGTTCTCAAGATGTGGATCATCAGGACGCTCGACAAACGTGCACAGATGTTAGCAACCTGAAAAGAAAAAACAAAAACAAACTGGAAATATCTCCGCCCTTTATATCACTGGACACAGGTACTTCCAGGACTCGAAACACAGATGTCACAGACGTGCATGACTGACGTCCAATGCTCTCTCTAATCGCTCGACTATTGCGCTGGTCGTCAGGAAATTAAACTCACACGTTTTTCATTCTGTGGTTGCGAAAAGGGGGTAAGGGGACAGTACAGAAAGCGAGAGGATGGATTAAAAGGGGAAAGGAAGCGCGGTTATTTATTTATTTATTTATTAAAAACAAGATTTTCTATGTGGCAGAGGGAGCGGGCAAGGGGGGGGGGGGGGGGGGAAGCTGGAAAATGGTGGGGGTGGTGAAAGGGAATGTTATCAACACCCAGACTTTTTTTTTCTTTTTCTTTTTTCTTTTATTTTTTTTTTCAACCGGTGGGGAAAAAACCCAGAAACCTTGGTCTTTAGCAAAGAGAAGTATTTGGATCATGCCCCTCCTCCTCCTCCCTCCCTCCCTCCCAACCCTTCCTCCACCTTACCATCTGTCAGGACACAGTGAGTGATTGTGACTCTCGAGTGGTTTTCTGGGTGAATTGTGGAATACTGTTTCAGGAGAGAGCTCTGTCGGTATCTCACTGTCTCGTTTGTTTGTCCTTCTGTCTCTGTTTTCGTCTGTCTTGTCTCGATCTTAGTGTTTTGCTGTCTATGTTTTTCTCGCGTGTATCTCTGTGTATAGGCCTGATTCTCTCTCTCTCTCTCTCTCTCTCTGTCTGTCTGTCTGTCTGTCTCTCTCTCTCTCTCTCTCTCTCTCTCAAGAAGGAGATTTGTTTTGTTTCTGATTATTTGCTTTCACCATTTCATTCGTTTATTATAATAGTTTGTTTAAATTGAAGGTAAGTCGATGCATTCACCCATGTCATAAGGACCTCATGGCCAATGACATTAAAGTGTCAAAGCGTCAAAGCCTCTCTCTGTGTCTCTGTCTCTCTCTGTCTGCCTGCCTGTATATATATATATATATATATATATAAGAAGACAAAGAAGGGAGAGAGAAAAACTGTGGAAGCAAAAAATAAAAAGAGGAAGTGGCGAAATGCGATGGATATATATATATATATATATATATATATATATATATATATATATATATATATATATATTGCACTGGCTGTTTGTGCTGTAGCCTTGGTGGCCAGTTGACCTTTTGGAACCGTCCCAACGCCGACCGTCCTGAAACCCTTTTGACCGAGAGAGTGAGGATGTCACTTGGGCAAGACACTCTCCACTACGATCAAATTCTGGCCCAGATAGTCGGGACAGCAGTTTCCTCCTCTGCTGTTCTGGTGGTCATAGTTGAACACGACAAAAAAAAAAAAAAAAAAAAAAAAAAAAAAAAAAAAAAAAAATCCACAGTGGCCCTCTCCCCTAGACCATCTCCATAGTGACGTGGACTTTGTCTAGTAGTATGTGGACAGTGTCCGTGGAAAGAAGACAAGTTTTCTGTCTGACCGGCACGGAGAATGAGGGTGTTGTCGAAACGACAGCATGGGTGATGACTCATTTCGTCATTTTCCACCGGCAGATCAGTTTCGGTTTCAGTTTCTCAAGGAGGCATCACTGCGTTCGGACAAATCCGTATTTGCTACACTGCATCTGCTAGGCAGATGCCTGACAGCAGCATAACCCAACGCGCTTAGTCAGGCCTTGAGTGCATGCTTATAGATTTGTGTTCCTATCAGAGTGGATTTCTTTTTACATAATTTTGCCATAGGACAACACTCTCGTTGCCATGGGTTCTATTTCAGTGCGCCAAGTGCGTGCTGCACACGGTACCTCAGTTTATCGTCTCATCCAAAAGACTAGACGCTCAGTTTGATTTTCCAGTCAAACTTGGGAGAAAGGGCTAGAGCGGGATTCGAACCCACACCCTCACGGACTCTACGTATTGGCAGCTGAGCGTCTTAACCATTCTGCCACCTTTTTCCACGTCACATCAAGGAACGTGAAACAACCGCGTGGTGGATTTCGGCGCTGACAAGGAAGAATATTTATGTGCATGGAGTGATGGACTAGAGGTAACGCGTTCGCCTAGGAAGCGAGAGAATCTCAGCGCGCTGGTTCGAATCACTGCTCAGCCGCCGATATTTTCTCCCCCTCCACTAGACCTTGAGTGGTGCTCTGCACGCTAGTCATTCGGATGAGACGATAAACCGAGGTCCCGTGTGCAGCATGCACTTAGCGCACGTAAAAGAACCCACGGCAACAAAAGGGTTGTTCCTGGCAAAGAAAAGTCCACTTCGATAAGAAAAACAAAACAAAAAACAAAAACAAAAAAAAACTGCACGCAGGAAAAAAATACACACACACAAAAAAAGGGTGGCGCTGTAGTGTAGCGACGCGCTCTCCCTGGGGAGAGCAGCCCGAATTTCACATAGAGAAATCTGTTGTGACAAAAAAAAAAGAGAAATACAATACAATACAATCCGTATGTGGCACACATTCGTCACTGTGTCTGTTGGTCAGTTTCTCCTCTTTTGTGTGTCTGTCTCTATGTTTGTATCTCTCCTTGTGTCTCTCTTCAGATCTCTTTCTCACTGTCTGTCTGTGTTGTCTGTCTCTATGTCTCTTTCTGTTTCTGTCTTCTTTTACCGTCCTCTGTTTTTATTGTTATTTATTTATTTATTTTTTTGTTTTAATCCCTCTTCCACCCTCCTCTTTCTCTGGCATTCTGTACGTGCGCGTGATTGCGTGCATGTGCATGCATGTGAGTATGCGTGCCTGTGGGCGTGCGTGCACTGTGTCTATATGCATACATGTATGCGTTAAGTCAGTCCCACTGGTTTTGTCTGTGTGTTTGTCTGTCTGTCCTGTTCGTGCACGTTCACTTCGCCCTCGGGAGAGCGTACGTGTGTGTTCATGTGTGTGAAATGAAGAAGGAATGCCAGAGAGAGAGAGAGAGAGAGAGAGAGAGAGAGAGAGAGAGAGAGAGCGTGCACTCAGATTACAGCTCCTTCAAGGATTGCTCGTTGAAGGTGATCAAATTTTCGCAACGAATGTGGCCTTTCGGGAAATCTACAATGCATTCCTTGGAAACGTTACACTCTTGCTTCGTTTTCTTCTTCTTCCGCTGCTGTTAGGTATCCCCCTCCCTTTCTTCCTGCTTCTCCTCTTCCTGTTTTTCCTCCTTCCTCCCCCTCTTCCTGCTTTTAATCCTCCTCCTTCTCTTCCTGCTTCTCCTTCTTCTCCTTTTCCTCTTCCTGCTGCTGTTTCTCATCTTCCTCCTCCTCCTCCTCCTCTTCCTGTTTTTCCTCTTCCCCCTCCTCCTCTTCTTGCTTTTCCTCTTCCTCCTCCTCCTCTTCTTGCTTTTCCTCCTCCTCTTCTTGCTTCTCCTCCTCCTCTTCCTGCTTTTCCTCTTCCTCCTCCTCCTCTTCCTGTTTTTTCTCTTCTTCCTCCTCCTCTTCCTGCTTTTCCTCCTCCTCTTCTTGCTTTTCCTCCTCCTCTTCTTGCTTTTCCTCTTCTTCCTCCTCCTCTTCTTGCTTTTCCTCCTCCTCTTCTTGCTTTTCCTCTTCTTCCTCCTCCTCTTCATGCTTCTCCTCTTCCTCCTCCTCCTCTTCTGCTTTTCCTCTTCCTCCTCTTGCTGCTTTTTCTTGTCCTCCTCCTCTTCCTCCTCTTCCTCTTCCTGTCATTTTGGACAACTGGTTTTGAATGTTGAGCGCTGACCTAGTGGATAAACCGAG
Source organism: Babylonia areolata (assembly GCF_041734735.1). NCBI lineage: Eukaryota > Metazoa > Mollusca > Gastropoda > Neogastropoda > Buccinidae > Babylonia > Babylonia areolata. The sequence goes on from NC_134901.1 coordinate 14,718,374, forward strand.
GTCCCGTGTGCAGCATGCACTTAGTGCACGTGAAAGATCCCACGGCAACAAAAGGGTTGTTCCTGGCAAAATTCTGTAGAAAAATCCACTTTGTTAGGAAAAAACAAAACTGCACGCAGGAAAAAATACAAAAAAATGGGTGGTGCTATAGTACAGCGACGCTCCCTCCCTGGGGAGAGCAGCCCGAATTTCACACAGAGAAATCTGTCGTGATAAAAAGAAATACAAATACAAATTACTTTTGTGCGGCAAACTAAATTGCATCTTTTGGTGGTTTTTATTTTTATTTTTCGTTTACAAAATTATCCAAAGGAAATGTACATGTGTTCGACTCTGTCTTGTGTGTCCTGGTGCCATAATTGTTGCTTTTTTTGTATGCGTAATGAAGGGGTACATTGCAGTTGCTGTGTGACAATACCCTGTGACAT
>NC_134901.1:14723801-14743801 GCF_041734735.1 Babylonia areolata
GAGAGAGAGGGAGAGAGAGGGGGAGAAAAGAAGAGAGAGAGGAAGAGAGAGAGGGATGGAGAGAGGAAGAGAGAGAGAGGGAGAAAGAGAGAGGAAGAGAGAGAGGGAGAAAGGAAGAGAGAGAGAGGGATGGAGAGAGGAACAGAGAGAGAGAGGGAGGAGAGACAGAAAGAGAGAGGAGAGAGAGAAAGAGAGAGGAAGGGAGAGAGAGAGAGAGGAAGAGAGAGAGAGTGCGTGATGGTAATGACGTGATGATAGAAAAGGTACCTCCTCACTCCTCCCGTCCATCCATCTCCACCTGCCACAGGCACGCGATGTTTGAATGTGTCTTCTGTCTTCTGTGGTTCTGTGGACGTTTGTATTTTGGCTGTGGGTCTTTTGCCTCCTTCTGTTCTCCTTCTGTCCTTTTTCTTTCTTTTCTTTTTTCTTGTTTCCTCTGTGTTTTGTTTTTTTGTTATTCTGGTTCCCTCTGTGTTTTGTTTTTCTTGTTTTTCGTTTGTTTACTCCCCCTCCCCCCTTTCTCTTTTTTTTCCTTTTCTTTTTATAATTCACCTATCTATCTATCTTTTTTTTTTCTTTTTCTCAAGGCCTGACAAAGCTCGTTGGGTTACGCTGCTGGTCAGGCATCTGCTTGGCAGATGTGGTGTAGCGTATATGGATTTGTCCGAACGCAGTGACGCCTCCCTGAGCAACTGAAACTGAAACTACCTATCTATCTATCTATCTATCTATCTATCTATCTATCTATCTATGTCTATCTCTCTTTCTATCTGTCTGTTTATGCCTATCTAACTATCTATGTCTATCTTACTATTTATCTATCTATCCATCTATCTATCTATGTCTATCTAACTATTTACCTGTTTATGTCTGTCATGTCTGTCTATTTTTCACTCTTCAAAAGCTGAAACAGCCAATTTTCACCATCTTACCGGACACGGGACCTGTACCTTATGTTCAAGACTTGACAAAGGAATGCACCACTGACCCGATAGAAGGAAGACGGGGCTTACGTTCTGCTGACGACGTTCAAGACACCTATCCCTCTCCTCTCCATGTCTGTGACGTTCAAAGACGCCTTTCCCTCTCCTCTCCATGTCTGTGACGTTCAAAGACGCCTTTCCCTCTCCTCTCCATGTCTGTGACGTTCAAACGCCTTTCCCTCTCCTCTCTATGTCTGTGACGTTCAAGACGCCTTTCCCTCCCCTCTCCATGTCTGTGACGTTCAAAGACACCTTTCCCTCTCCTCTCCATGTCTGTGACGTTCAAAGACGCCTTTCCTCTCCATGTCTGTGACGTTCAAAGACGCCTTTCCCTCTCCTCTCCATGTCTGTGACGTTCAAAGACGCCTTTCCCTCTCCTCTCCATGTCTGTGACGTTCAAAGACGCCTTTCCTCTCCATGTCTGTGACGTTCAAAGACGCCTTTCCCTCTCCTCTCCATGTCTGTGACGTTCAAAGACGCCTTTCCCTCTCCTCTCCATGTCTGTGACGTTCAAAGACGCCTTTCCCTCTCCTCTCCATGTGTGTGGCGTTCAAGACGCCTTTCCCTCTCCTCTCCATGTCTGTGACGTTCAGAGACGCCTTTCCCTCTCCTCTCCATGTCTGTGACGTTCAGAGACGCCTTTCCCTCTCCTCTCCATGTCTGTGACGTTCAAAGACGCCTTTCCCTCTCCTCTCCATGTCTTTGACGTTCAAAGACGCCTTTCCCTCTCCTCTCCATGTCTGTGACGTTCAGAGACGCCTTTCCCTCTCCTCTCCATGTCTGTGACGTTCAGAGACGCCTTTCCCTCTCCTCTCCATGTCTGTGACGTTCAGAGATGCCAATCCCTCTCCTCTCCATGTCTGTGACGTTCAAGACGCCTTTCCTTCTCCTCTCCCTGTCTGTGACGTTCAGAAACGCCTTTCCCTCTCCTCTCCATGTCTGTGACGTTCAGAAACGCCTTTCCCTCTCCTCTCCATGTCTGTGACGTTCAGAAACGCCTTTCCCTCTCCTCTCCATGTCTGTGACGTTCAAAGACGCCAATCCCTCTCCTCTCCATGTCTGTGGAGTGTGTGTTGTCCGCGGCCCTGTGTTAGTAGTAGTTGTGTGAGAATGTGTGTGTATGTGTGAGTGCACGCGCGCTTGTGCGTGTGCGTGTGTGTGTGTGTGTGTGTGTGTGTGGACGTACGTACGTGTTTGTGTGTATGTGTGTGTGAAAGAAAAATGTGTGGAGAGAGAGAGAGAGAGAGAGAGAGAGAGAGACAGAGAGCATGAATGCGGGTGTTGGTGAAGAGAAGAGAAGGCTAGGGGAGGTGGGGAGGGGGGAAGGAAGGGCGGCTTGTCCAGACCCACAGAAGAACTGTTTGTTCAGTGTGCAGCAATTTCCTCCCCATCTGTTTGTGTTCTCTTGTGTGTCTGTCGTCCTCGGGGGTCCTTTTTCTTTGGGGAGGGGGTGCTCCTTTTTTTTCCCCCCTGTGGCCGGCCGTGTTCTGGTCTGCATGTCCAGCCTTTTGTCTGTTTTCCCCACAATCTGTGCCTTGGAGGGTAGGTGAGTGTGTGTGTGTGTGTGTTGGGGGGGGGGGGGGGCAGAGAAAGAGAGAGAGTGAGAGAGAGATAGAGACAGGGAGAGAGAGACGGGGAAAGAGAAGAGAGAGAGAGGGGGGGGGGAAGAGAAGAGAGGGAGAGACAGATATACAGAGAGAGAGAGAGAGGGGAGGGGGGAGAAGGGGGAAGAGAAGAGACAGATAGACAGGGGGAGAGAGAGACACAGAGAAAGAGAGAGAGAGAGAAAGACAGGGAAAGATTGAGAGGGGGGAGTCGAAGAGAAAATGAGAGGAGAGGGACAGCGAGAATGAGAGAGAGGGGGAGCGAGAGAGAGGGAGGGGGGGATAATGGGAAGACAGAGCAGTACATACATATGTGAGAGAGGTAGGGGGGGCGAGAAAGAGAAGAGTGCATATATATATATATATATATATATATATATATATATATGTGTGTGTGTGTGTGTGTGTGTGTGTGTGTGTGTGTGTGTGTGTGTGTGTGTCTTTTAGAGAGAGAGAGAGAATGGGAAGAGATAGAAGAGTGAATATATGAGGGAGAGAGAGGGAGAAACTGCGTGTGTGTTTCAGTTTCTGTTAGGCGTCAAAGCGTACGAAGAGATCAATCTAGTTTATAGCTTAAAAAAAAAGAAAAAGAAAGAGAAATACAAAATAAAATAAAATAAAATAAAATAAAACGCGAGAGAGGAAAAAAAGGACGCATGAACAACGCATACAGCCGACACAGTTTGGTCAGGACCAGGGTGCCAGAGAGCTAGAGGGAGAGAGAGAGAGTGACACGTATATGGATATATTTGATATGTGTGCACAATGCATGAGTATATCTACATGATACATGTAATACACACACGCACACACACACACACGCACACACACACACACACACACACACACATATATATATATATATATAATACGTGTGTGTGGGTATTGGTGTGTGCGCTCGCTGGCGCACAATTGTCAGGCTCGACCATTGGACGATGTTCCTAGATATTTTTCACACTCAGAACGTTTTTTTAAATTTTTTTGAAGTGGGTGGTCAAGTGCATGATGATCGCAAATTTTCTGTTCCATAGTGACCACAGTGGAACAGAAGCTGGGCTCAATTGTTCCTCACTGGGGGGGGGGGGGGGGTGAAGATCATGGGTTCATTTTTAAGGATTGTGCTGTGTCATAGTTTTGTTCCAGTTTTCTTTCAGGAAACATCTATCGTGTGTTAGCAGCAACGACAGTCCTCTTTTTCAGTGCGGTGATAATGGGAAATCATTTACAGCTTAGTCTTTTGTGAAGGACTATGACTCTCAAACTAGGAGGCAAAATTGCACTGGCTCTTAGTGCTGCAGCCTTGTGGGCTAGTTGGTCTTTGGGAACCATCCCAACGCCGACTGTCCTAAAACCCTCTTGGCCGAGAGAGTGGGGATGTAACTTGGGCAAGACACTCTCCACTATAATCAAATTCTAGCCCAAATAGTCGGAACAGCAGTTGCCTCCTCTGCTGTTCTGATGGTCAAAGTCGGACACGACTGACTGTCATATCATATATTGATTAAGCATGGTGCGCATATTCAGGTCTTGTGTTTTGGTTGTTGTTGTTTTTTTTTTTTTTTGGGGGGGGAGTCGTGTTTTGGGCAGTCCTGACACGCATTCAGACAAAGCCATGCGCAGTGTATCCATTCCCAACGATAGCCGTTCAGCCAGGACGTACAGGCAGCGGATTGAAGCGCTACTTTTTTTCCCCTGCGCTCCGAAGTGATACAGCACGTGCAGGAGAGTCAGTGCGCTACAAAATGGCGGACAGCAGAAACCTGTAAGTGCCGTTATGGTACAGTGTTGTTCCTGCCCTAAGATGACTGCAGTGCAGCATGCTGGTTTTTTTGGGGGGACTTCTTCATTCGTGGACTGTGACTCCCGCGTTCACTTGTACACACGAGTGGGCTTTAACGTGTATGGCCCTTTTTACCCCAGCCATGTAGGCAGTGATACCCTACTCCTTTTATTTTGGGGAGGATGGGGGAATGGGGGGGTGGGGGTGGGGGGACACAACCGTAGATTTCGGAGACGCGACGGGATACACGAGTGGGCTTTTACGTGTATGGCCCTTTCTACCCCAGCCATGTAGGCAGTGATACCCTACTCCTTTATTTTGGGGAGGGAGGGGTGTGGGTGGCCACGTGGGGTTGAGGGGTGGTTGGGATGGAGGGGGGGGGGTTGGACAAGTTTGAGACACAACTGTAGATTTCGAAGACGCGACGGGAATAGATGGTGCACAAATTCGATTGATATTTTGGAAAACAAAGTTTTTGAGCGCGTCTTTTTTTTTTTTTTTTTTTTTTTGTAATGGAGTCTTTTACAAGCGAATGAGTTGTTGAAACTTGTGCATAAGCGGCTACTTATGTATACAAGCTGTTCAATATCTCGCATGCTTTATCAAAAAAACCAACAAGCATAATTGCCTCTCAGAGCCATGTTGGAGAAAAATAGTGATCTTCATCTACGTAGTGGCCAGCAGGATGTATATGATCAGAAAAGTCTTCATGGTAGTGATGGCAAAGAGGTAACGCGTCCGCTAAGGAAGCGAGAGAATCTGAGCGCACTGGTTCGAATAACACCGACAGTCACCAGCATTCTCTCCGACTCCACTAGACCTTGAGTGGTGGTCTGGGCGCTAGTCATTCGGATGAGACGAGAAACCGAGGTCCTATGTGCAGCATGCATTTAGCGCACATAAAAGAACCCACGGCAATAAAAGGGTTGTTTCTGGCAAAATTCTGTAGAAAAAATCCACTTTGATATGAAAGCAAATAAAATTGCAGGCAACAACGACAAAATGCGTGGCGCTGTCAGTGTAGCGACGCGCTCTCCCTGGGGAGAGCAGCCCGAATTTCACAGAGAAAATTCTGTTGTGACGAAAAGACTAATACAAATACAATAGTTGTGTGTTAAAGTGTTAAAGTGATGACAGGACAGAGGGCAGAAGGAACTACGCTGTGTGTGTGTGGTTTCCCATCACTTCTTGAGCGCAGGTTCGGTTTTGCTACTTTGGGAAATTATCCCGGCAAATTGTTTTGTTTCTGATTTTGTTTGTTTGTTGATTCAATCACCGGGCACTGCCATCACCGTGCTTGTTGCTGCTGGCGATTTATCGATCAGCTGCAGCGTTTTTAGGTTGAAGTTTGTCACTGGCTAACACAGCGAACACTTCATTTCCGCGAGGTTAACTCACTCAGTACGGCCAGTCCTCTCTTCTCCTCTACACAGACCCTTCGGATGTCCAGTGGGTGTCTGAATGACCCAACCTTTAGCTTCCGTCGTCAGAATTGTGGTATTTTTTTTTGTCAACATTCATGTCTTCAGTATAAGAGCCTTCCGCTTGCAATATTTTGATGATGGTAATTGGGGTGAAACGCCGTTAACGTCGTCTCTTTCGCCGTTCGTATGGAAAGAGTTAAACTCTTTTAGATTGTTTGGCTGTCTTTGGTTAGCATGGAGAGCATTGTCGTCATCACGCTGAACGCAATGCAGGTGTGGGAAGCGTTCTGTCCAGGAGCCAGTTGCATTGCTCGGACGGAAGAGCCTGGTATGGTCGTAACCCGCTACTAACTGTGTGTAGTATGGAACTGACCAATGGCGTAGTTCGGTCAACGTTGGCATTGAGTCACGTGTAACTGTTAACAAGTTAGAACCAAGCAGTGTAACTGGCTCCTGGATACTGTTTGCGCGTGATGGAATTTACGATGACTTGGTGCCACTGGTCTAAACAAGAAACAGACAAGCATTACAAGGATGCAGTGGTTAAAATTGTATGTTTCGTCTGAAGGGACGAGGGTGACTTAGAAGTGTAGCAAGCGCCATTTTCCATGATCACTTTCGTGTAAGGTCATACTGGAAAAACAAACAAACAAACAAAAACAACACAAAAACAACAACAACAAAGAACACCTCATCAAAATTCATAAATCACTTTGCCTTGATAGCCTTAGGCGAAGATTGGAAATTGATTACATAACTACTGCTCTTACTGTGGAGATTATGATCTGATAATTACTGCTCTTGAAATTAAAATAATAACAAGATAACTACCGCTTCTTCAGTCGGGATAATGACCCTATATAACTACTGTTCTCAAAAGGGCGATGATAACCTGATAATCACTGCTTTTCAGGTGGAGATGATAACCTGCTGACTATTGCTCTGACTGTGAAGATGATTACCTGATAACTATCGCTCTCAAACTGTAGATAATTAACTGGTAGCTACTGCTGCTGAGGTGGAGATAATGACCTGGTTTGCTCTGACTGTGGAGATAATGGCCATATAACTTCCGTTTTAAAGTCCCAGTGTTCACATATGTCTTCACTTGGAGATTGTTTCAGAGATGTATGAATGCCAGCCCTCACACCCATGCCTTCTGGAATTTATGTTCTGGAAATTTCCTCTTTTCTATTTCTGTCTTTATATCTTTTTTTCCCCTTGTTCTTCTGTCGCATCTTCCTTTCTTTTTTCCTGTCTTATTGACCCCCCCCCCCCCCCCCCCCCCCCGTCCCCTTGTGTGTTTTTCTCAGAACACATACACTGACACAAGCACACGCAAATACATTCTCTTTTCCTCTCTCTACACCTGTTTCTTTCTGTTACGCGAGCGCGCGCGCGCACACACACACACACACACACACACGCATGCACGCACGCACACACACGCACACACACACACACACACACACAAACACACGTACGCACGCAGACACACACACACACACACACACATACACACACACACTTCGACACACACATAGACACTTCCACACACACACACACACACACTATTTTCTTTACGTCTAATATCACTGATAGTGAAAAGACGCTAAAGTAAAGAACACACGCACGCACGCGCGCGCGCGCACACACACACACACACACACACACACACACACACACATACTCACACACACACACACAATCCTCTGGGGAAAACTTAGATCGAGAGTTCAGTGCCGGAGGGTTGTCCTGGGTTTGATGTTTGATACGTCTGGAACTAAGTCTGGTTTTCTTTTTCTCCCCCCCCCCCCCCCCCCCCCACCCCAAACCTCCTATTTCTTTTTTTCGGTGTTGCTGTTGTTGTTGTTGGTGGTGGTGGTGTGTGTGTGTCCGGGGGGTGTTATTATGGGTGACGGTGAAAGAATGGACGATGAGACCCTGTAAGGTGATCTTCTAGGACTCGAGTAGTGGCAATTTTGACAGAACTGTTTGTTGTTGTCTAACATCGATGGTTCCCTGTGGACTGCCGACGCTGGAACTGCGACGGACGAACCCGGGTGTGGCTGTGTATGGGGGAACCTAAATGAGCGGCGTGGGAGTAATGCCATTGAAACGGCGCAGATGATGGGGCAGCTTAAAAAAAAAAAGAAAAAAAAAAAAAAAGGACGATGAGACGCTGTAAGGTGAACTTCTAGGACTCGAGTAGTGGCAATTTTGATAGAACTGTTTGTTGTTGTTTAAAAAAACCAAAAACAAACCCTTTTCCCATTTCTTAAATATAATATTGTTTTCGTGAGCACAGGGGAAAGGGGAAATAGAAGTTGCCCAGTGGCATCTTCGGAGCTTTTGCCTGTATGGGCCATTTCAATGTGTCTTTTGATGTGCAATATGTAATCATGTGAATGCATTCACTCACTTTTTGTTGTTGTGGTTCTTGTTTTTCAAATCCTCTTGGGGGGAAACTTGGAGGAAAGTGCCGGAGGCTTGTCCTGGGTTTGATGTTTGATACGACTGCAACTGAGTCTGGTTGACTCACTTGTGTAAACAAAATGAGTCTATGTTTTAACCCGGTGTTCGGTTGTCTGTGTGTGTGTGTGTGTGTCTGTGTGTCCGTGGTAAACTTTAACATTGACATTTTCTCTGCAAATACTTTGTCAGTTGACACCAAATTAGGCATAAAAATAGGAAAAATTCAGTTCTTTCCAGTCATCTTGTTTAAAACAATATTGCACCTCTGGGATGGGCACAAAAAAAAGAAGCCTAATTATATGCAAACTGCATTTACTCTTATATTTATATTTTTTGTATTCTCTAAACTTGGCACTTTGATCTGATATTCTGACCCAACAAGAAGAGCAGTCATTATTATCATTTTTTGTTCAAACAGGAACTTTTTTTTGCTAAGCATGGAAGTTTTATTTATTTTGCAAACATTTTGGTGCAGATAGTAAAAAAGGGAAATTAGTCTGTAATTTAATGCTAGGGGAGTTAATTTGCTTTAAACTGATCTTTCTCATCTTAAACATTACATTTTGAAATTATACTCAATACATAAAAAGCTTGGATTTTTTTTTTAAAGTGTATCACAAGTGAGTCTTGAAGGCCTCGCCTCTTTTGTTTTTGTTGTTGTTGTTGTTAACTGGGTTTCATGGGGGTATTTGTCACTTTGGACAGAGAGAGAGATAGAGAGAGTGTGTGTGTGTGTCAGTGTGTGTGTGCGCGCGGGCGTGTTTGTGTGTGTGTGTGTGTGCGTGTGTGTGTGTGTGTGTGTGTGTGTGTGTGTGTGTGTGTGTGTGCGTCATTGTGTGTGTGCGCGCGCGCGTGTTTGTGTGTGTGTGTGTGTGTGTGTGTGTGTGTGTGTGTGTGTGTGTTTGTGTGTGTGTGAGTGTGTGTGTGCGTGCGTTATTAACGAATGACGTCTGGGAGTGGGACTGATCTTTACAGGCTTGTCAGCTGCATCAGAGAAGCTCACAAGGCAAACTGATATAGTGACTGATGTAAGTTTTGGTCATTGCAGTGTGTGTGTGTGTGTGTGTGTGTGTGTGTGTGTGTGTGTTTGTGCCTGTGTGTGTGCATGTGTGTTTGTGCCTGTGTGTGTCTGTGTGTGACGTGTTTTCAACCCTTACATGTCTCTGTGCGGTTCGTTGGGCCATACACAACCACAAGGAGTGGAGTGCCGCGACTGGCTGATTTGTGGTCAGGTGACAGTGATTTAGCTCCTGCATCGTGATTCATTTGTTTGGGAGACAGGCAGCTGTTGTTTTTTTTGTTTGTTTGTTTATTTGTTTGTTTTGTTTGTTTGTTTTGTTTTGTTTTTCAATGATGTTTTAGTTTCCTTTTTCAGGCGCGAATGGTTTATTGTTTAGACATTATTGCCCAAATAACGGAGCGTATTTGCACAGGGAAATGAGAATCGTTTTATCGTTGTTGGTTTTTTTTTAAAAAATTTTTTTTTTTTACTTTAACCGATTACATGCTTGCTTGTTGTCCGAGCGATTTTGTTTTCTTGGCTGTAAACTTTAGCGTTTGAATCGGCAGACTTTTTGTTTGCTTCCCAATTCTCATCTCCATCTTCAGCCCTGCCTCTTCTAAACCTTTTTTTTTTTTCTTTGAATAAAAAAAAAAAAAAATCCTTTGGAAGAATTTCAATTTTCCGTTTCCCCCCCTATCTTCTAAAACTCTCCAGGTTAGCGCTCACTACACCCCCCCTCCCCCCCCCCCCCTCCTCTCCCTCCTGACCACGACCCCCTTCCCGCGGGTCCCCTTACCGCCTTCTGCAACAAATCTGTCCATAGCTGGCACTAATTCTTCCACCCCAACCCCGCCCTTTTGCCCTCACCCCCATCCTCAATCCATTTCTCCCCTTCACATCTTCATCCCATTTCTCCCCTTCACACCCTCACCCCATTTCTCCCCTTTCACCCCATTTCTTCCCTTTACATCCTCATCCCATTTTCCCCATTCACATCCTCATCCCATATCTCTCCTTGACATCCTCATCCCATTTTCCCCATTCACATCCTCATCCCATATCTCCCCTTCACATCTTCATCCCATTTCTCCCCTTCACACCCTCATCCCATATCTCCCCTTGACATCCTCATCCCATTTCTCCCCTTGACATCCTCAATCCATTTCTCCCCTTGACATCCTCAGTCCCATTTCTCCCATTGACATCCTCATCCCATTTCTCTCCTTGACATCCTCATCCCATTTCTCCCCTTGACATCCTCAATCCCATTTCTCCCCTTGACATCCTCATCCCATTTCTCCCATTGACATCCTCATCCCATATCTCTCCTTGACATCCTCATCCCATTTCTCCCCTTCACATCCTCACCCCATTTCTCCCCTTGACATCCTCAATCCCATTTCTCCCCTTGACATCCTCATCCCATATCTCCCCTTGACATCCTCATCCCATTTCTCCCCTTCACATTCTCATCCCATTTCTCCCCTTGACATCCTCATCCCATTTCTCCCCTTCACATCCTCACCCCATTTCTCTCCTTGACATCCTCATCCCATTTCTCCCCTTCACATCCTCATCCCATTTCTCCCCTTCACATCCTCATCCCATATCTCCCCTTGACATCCTCATCCCATTTCTTCCCTTCACATCCTCATCCCATTTCTCTCCTTGACATCCTCAATCCATTTCTCTCCTTGACATCCTCATCCCATTTCTCTCCTTGACATTCTCATCCCATTTCTCTCCTTGACATCCTGATCCCATTTCTCTCCTTGACATCCTCATCCCATTTCTCCCCTTGACATCCTCATCCCATTTCTCCACTTGACATCCTCATCCCATTTCTCCACTTGACACCCTCATCCTCATCCCATTTCTCCCCTTCACATCCTCATCCCATTTCTCCCCTTGACATCCTCATCCCATATCTCCCCTTGACATCCTCATCCCATTTCTCCCCTTGACATCCTCACCCCATTTCTCCCCTTCACATCCCCATCCCATTTCTCCCCTTGACATCCTCATCCAATTTCTCCCCTTGACATCCTCATCCCATTTCTCCCCTTGACATCCTCATCCACTGGAGATGGCTGTAGCAGCAGCAGCAGCCGAGGAGTTCTTGATGTAAGTGGTGGTGAGAGAGGAGAGGGCGGCGGGGAATGTGTGGGGTGTGGTAGGGGGTCGGTGGGAGGGATAGAAATTCCCTGGGCGGAATGGGGGACTTGACGTCAAGTGGTCACCGTAAAGGAATAACTTGCCTCCCCCCCCCCCTCCCCGCTCCCTCCCCCTTCCTAACTCTCCAGTATATTCTCCCCCTCCCTCCCCATAGCTGAGAGTTAGTGTCTAGGTGTCTGGTTTTCGCTGCCCCGCCCCCTCCCCCACCCCCCCGCCATTTCCCCCTCACCCCCAACTCCATCCTTCCCCTCCCAAGAGATCGTGCATCTGTCTGGATGTTGGCCGTTTCTGTGGCCAGCCCTTTGGCCAGCAGTAATGGAGCAGAGTTACCACCCCTTTCATTTTAACCCCCCCCTAAGCCCCCCTCACCTCACCCCCGTCCTCGAGTACGTTTGGGGATTCGTGCAATGTAAGCAATACGGTCTATGTTCATTTTGAATGGATAAGTTGGTTTTTTATTCCATAACTTAGAATATACCCAGCATAACTGGTCAGCTTCCGTATTGAATAGATAAGGTTCTCTTTCTTTAAGACCTGTCCTCTTCATCCATTCTTGTAATTTTTCATAAAGCTAGCTTGAGGTACCCTGATATTACCAGGCTTTATAAACTCACATAAACATGAAGTATTATTAAAAAAAGAAGAAAAAAAAGAAACCCCACAAATCTTTGATTTTCCCGTAGAGCAGGCAAGATTCGGAAGAAGTCTTTTTTTTTCTTTTTTCTACGTGCTCTATAACATATCGTTTAGGTCACAGACAATATTGTTAGACAACACAGAGTCTTGAAAGCTATGCTAATGAACAGACTTACATAATTTAACTGAATTTAGATGATTATCGAACATATATGCGATAGCATCATCTAACGCTGGTATATCTTTACAGATAGTGCAGATGTTCTCAGTCTGACAGTATCAAATCTTCGATTCCCTTACAAAAATAGAAGACATTGCTTAAAAACAACAACAACACACTGTCATGTTGGATTTCACAAAAATAATAAAACTTCTATATTTATCTTGATATCATTAACCATAACCTTTATATCTCTTTATGACGCAGCACTGCTGTCTATCCTTTATGTATAGAATCAAACATTTGCCCAACCTTTTTCTCGGGCCTTTAAGAATTTCTTCAAAGTCCGCGGTAAAGGACGCGTTCCCATCGCCTCAAGCACACCGTAGTATGTGTCCGTTCTATCTAGATCTACAGAGATCCGTGTTCGACAGGCTTCAGTAGGTGTATACATTCACAGAGAAGCGACGACACCGACCATTCAGTTTATCTTGTATGTTCATTCTGTTTGAATCAGTATCCACTGGTAAACACGTCGATGATTATTTAAGAAATTCTTTGAATTCCACGGTAAAGGAGACGTTGCCATCGCCTCAGGCACACCGCAACATGCAGCTGATTTGTAAAGATCTGCACAGATAAGTCTAGGCAAGGCTGACCGAATGTTAAAGTTTACCATGGACACACAGACAGACAGTCAGACAGATACACACACACAGACAACCAACCACTGGGTTATAACATAGACTTACTTTGTTTGCCCAAGTAAGTCAAAAAGCGAAAGTATTATGTTCTGTTTCTTCCCGTCATGTTCTCGCTGTTTGAGACAGTTGTTTACATGAGGCTTCAATCTACAGGGTTCATGAGAACTCAAAACTCAAAAAGGTTTTTTTAAATTTTTTTATTCAAGGATTAAGAATTTCGGCATGACCTATTCTTCGAAGCTGTCCTTGCTAATCTGCATCAGTTACAATGGCACACACATATTTAAAGGAAAGGGGAGAAAGAGAGATAGAAAAGACTTCGTGCAGAAGGACAGAGATGATGAACAACAACAACAACACACAGAGATTGACAGATGGATAGTAGAGTGAGAGAGAGAGAGAGAGAGAGAGACGGGGGGAACACACACACACACACACACACAGAGCGAGAGAGAGAATATATTCTCAGTATCTACTATAGGAAGCAGCCAACAGGATGATGATAAGGATAATCTGAAACATCCTAAATTCGCCGGTTGGAAAGAAGAAATGCGGTAAGTTAAAAAAAGAAAAAAAAAGAAAAAAAGCACGGGCACTTTGTATCACCATGCTTCCTGACACTCACAAGACTCTTGAATCATACGCGTCAAGAGATGCTTCGGTTGCGGTAATGCACGGTTTGTCGATTATGTGCAGCGGCTGTGATTGGTCCAGCAACAGCTGTGTTCCATCGGCCGTGGAAAACAAGTCAAGGGTTGGTTTTGAAGAGGTGTATACATCACCCCCCAAACACCTGTGAGGGGATGGAGAGGGCAGGGGGTATGGGTACTGGATAGGTAGGTATGTGAAGGGCAAGTTATCGGAGGTGTGTTTTGTTTCGATGTGTCCAGGTGGAGGGTCTGTTTGGCTGGTACCACCACAGAGGAATGTTGTACACTGTCTGCTGTACACACTACAGCCTTGTGGGGAATGCCGGGGGCTGTTTCAGGATTAACAGTATCCCCTACGCACTCGCTCACACACACGATCACTCGCACGCACGCACACACACACACGCACACACTTTTTTAAATCACTTGAGTGGAAAAGACGTAGAACAAACACATAAGCTCACACATACGTGCACACGCACATACACAAGCACATACAGAGACACACACACACTCCACTTTGGTTTACGTTCCGGCCAATAACTTTCCTTACCTTAGGTTTTAAAATGTCAGAGTCGAATTTGAGTTAATCACGCACACACGTTTGGTTGTTAAATTAATTTGATAACACTCCCTACTGGTCGATTTGTAAGCGCATTTTCCTCTGTGTACTGGGCATTTGTATAAGTTTTCTTTTATAGGAAAATTGTTGAAAAATGTGAGCACATTCTCATGAAATTTGGACAGACAATTGTTGAGGTATCAAACAAAGACAGCACAATGTTTCATAACTCTAACTTCTAAAATGCTTTCTGTACAGCAGGAGGTAAAAAAATATTTTTTCAAGACGTAAAATGTGAGGGTGGTATAAAATGTGTATAGGTGAAGTCTGTACAGTTCATGAAAAAAAACCCATTGTTTTCCACAAATCTCACTGTCAGAATCCCATTAGAGTGTAAATGATGAATGAATGGGAGCCTCTACAAACCGCAAACGAACGTTCTTCAACTCGATGGGGTGGGGGGGAGAGGGGGGGCGTGGTCTGTCATGCCTTCTAACTTTTGTCTGTGTGTGTTTTGCCCCATATATGGTGGAAGTGTTGGGGGGGGGGGGGGAAGAAACATCAATCAAACAAAGCCTTCCTCTGTTTCAACAGCCAGTGGTTCATTAGCATATCCACCACCATTCACCCTCTCCATTCCAACTGCCTGTCACTTGCCACATATTTACTGCCCCTCCCCCTCCCCCTTCCCCTGTCACTCAAACCAGTTTCACTGTCCAGTACACATTGCCCTCCCTCTGATGGACTAAACTAACTCTCCTTTCTCCATCCACTTCCAAGTCAAAGCCATCCCCATTGAGCTTGTAAAGCTGAAAGCACGAATTTCTTGTCTCTTTCGAGAATAGCGTGTTTGAGCCTGAGAGGCCATTGTCAAACGTGCAATCACTCAGTCCAGGTTGGGATAAAGATAGCTTGAAACCTCAGTGACAAGCAAAGACTGGCTGGTACCAGTGGTCTGATGTTTTACTATGCTCATAAGGCAAGACAAGAGACCAGAGACCCATTTAGCATTGTCCATTCCCGGCTTATTTATTTATTTATTTTATTTTATCTTCTTTTTTTTTTTGTACGCCTATAGTTGACTTCATCAAGTTTTTTTTTGCCTTATACATATTATTATTAGTAGTAGCAGTTCTTTTTTTTTTTTTTAGGTATTTATCTATTATCATTATTATTATTTTATTTTAATTTATTTATTCATTTATTTATTTATTTATTATTTTTTTCTCAAGGCCTGACTAAGCGCGTTGGGTTACGCTGCTGGTCAGGCATCTGCTTGGCAGATGTGGTGTAGCGTATATGGATTTGTCCGAACGCAGTGACGCCTCCTTGAGCTACTGAAACTGAAACATTCCCGGCTGTGAGGCGTGGAACGGCTTTGTAAGTCAGAACGTCTATAGCGGCAATCAGTAGGGAACGCTCTCGCCTGTCATCACTTGATATCAAGTGCTCAGTAGGGAGTGTTAACGATGGAGAAGCCAGCCCAATTGATAGCGACCCGAAAGGCGTTGTTAGCACGGTATGTCGCTGAAATCGAAGGCGCATGTAAGTGAACAAAAAAATATAACCCTGAAAACGCAGCTTTTGAGATAGAAACAAAGGTAATCCATAGCTCAGAACTGAATTGAAACGAATGTAGGATCAGTTTGCCACAATAAAATAGACGTACGCGCGCGCGTGTGTGTGTGCGTGTGTGTGTGTGTAAGAGAGAGAGAGAAAATTGGCGGGGTGTGGCTGATTATGGCTATAGTATGTTGGTCTGATCCGGTGGCCCAGGTTCCCAACTAGGAAGGAAGCACGTGTCCACTGGTTCCAGTCCTATATACTGATCAGGAGTTTAACTCTCTCCCCCCTCCACCCCCATTCAATCACAACATCCCTGAATAGCGGTCTGGGTGCTAGTCTTTTATGATGACACTTTAAATCCAGGTCCCGAGTGCAGTATGCACATCGTACACATAAAAAAGAACCCCAGGATACAAAAGAGTTGTCCTTGGTAAAATTCGTTTGAGAGTGTGCCTTGATGTTACAACATCTTGAGTCTGTGAATCTGGACCATTTGTCCCTTGACAGGGACCTTATAAAGGCACTTTGTGGCGCTGTTCTGTGGCGATGCGACCTGCACTCTCCAGGGAGCTCCCGTGAGCAGCTGCTCGCATTTTACACAGATAAATGTGTTGGGGTTATCAGTAACACAACACTGTGCAGTGCATTGCAACACAGCACACTCTTCGTGGAGTGACTGACACTATCAATCGTTTCCAAGCATCATTTCCCCATTTCTTCTTCTCCTCCTCCTCCTCACCGCTATTATTATTATTATTATTATTATTATTATGTGGAGTGATGACCTAGAGGTAACGCGTCCGCCTAGGAAGCGAGAGAAACTGAGCGCGCTGGTTCGAATCACGGCTCAGCCGCCGATATTTTCTCCCCCTCCACTAGACCTTGAGTGGTGGTCTGGACGCTAGTCATTCGGATGAGACGATGAACCGAGGTCCCGTGTGCAGCATGCACTTAGCGCGCGTTAAAGAACCCACGGAAACAAAAGGGTTGTTCCTGGCAAGATTCTGTAGAAAAAATCCACTTCGATAGGAAAACCAAATAAAACTGCACGCAGGTTAAAAAAAAAAAAATAAAAAAAAAAATGGGTGGCGCTGTATTATAGCGACGCGCTCTCCCCAGGGAGAGCAGCCCGAATTTCACACAGGGAAATCTGTTGTGATAAAAAGAAATACAAATACAAATTGTTGTTGTTGTTGTTCTTCTTCTTCTTTTTCTTCTTCTTCTCATCATCTTTATTATTATCATCATCGTCGTAGTCCTCATCATCATCATGCTTTTTTTTTTTTTTTTTTTTTTTTTTTTGTAATAAGGCAGCCGACCCACTGTTGTTTCGCCTGAAGCTTTGAAGACACTGCAGCTGTTCAGAATACTGAATTGATCAAGAGCTCGAGCTCCAGCGTGAAAGAAACGTGGACATGCTTCGATGGACAGAAAGACAGACGAAAATGTGAACACTAGCATTCGTTAATTTGGTTTTCTCCAGTTTGATAAAAAAAAAAAAGAAGAAAAAAAAAGAAATGAAATAAAATAGAATAAAATAAAAAGATATTTTTAAAAGTTGCGGTTTCGAGACAGTTCTGTCGCGGACAAGCGTTTCGCTTCAGCACTGCGACTGAACCGCTGTGTTTATCCGTGTCAGTGTGATAACGATATTTCTTCCTCCTTAGCGGGTTTGAATCAGTGTGATGTGGTTTCGGGTCCACTTTGAGGAGGGGTGGGGGGGCGTGGATGAGGGGTTGGGGGGTGGGGGTGGAGGGGAGTGAGGGCTTGTGGGTCATGTGTTTTGGAAGCGAGTTGTGTAACGGGGACATAGGATATGCCGGACTTAGCTCTGGAATTCTCTGTGCCTAGTTCGTTCACTATCGGGTGTGTGTGTGTGTGTGTGTGTGTGTGTGCGTGCGTGCGTGCGTGCGTGTGTGTGTGTGTACCGATGTTTGTGTGTGTGTGTGTGTGTGCTGCTCTCTCTCTGTCTCTGTCCCCCCCTCTCTCTCTCTGTGAAAGTGCCTCGAACAAAGGGAAACAACAAAGGTTTGTTGCTTCAACACGATGCGTACACCCGCGGCAGTGTTTATATCCCTTTCCCTTGCCCACCCCGAAAACCACACTGGTAATATTGGTCAGCGCAGAAAATGGGAAAAATGGTCACTTTCTTTATTTTTTCGACGTACTCCTTTCACATATATATCTTCAGCAATACTTTTTAACTGTCTCTCTGTCTGTCTGTCTGTCTGTCTCTCTCTCGCACCTGTTCACCATACGGAGACACCCCCACCCACACACACACATGTACACACATACATACACTGAGAGTCTGGCCAACAGTCTGGGAATAAAAAACGTTTTAGTTTCTCTCTCTCTCTCTCTCTCTCTCTCTCTCTCTCTCTCTCTCTCTCTCTCTCTCTCTCTCTCAAAGCAAGCGTCATATCTTGTGTGGAGCCTTAAGTCTTTTCGTTTACACACACACACACACACACACACACACACACACACACATATATATATATATATACATATGCATACACATACACATACATACATTCACACACACACACACACACACACACACACACGTTCATCTATGTATGATACTTTTACTGTATAATTGCTTGGAAAACCATGCTAACAAGGAAGCCAAACAGAAATAGATAATTAATTATATTCCCAAGTAAAAAGGCGGTCAGAGTTCTAGCTGTGTGGACAGTACAGTGTGTGTGTGTGTGTGTGTGTGTGTGTGTGTGTGTATGTGTGTGTGTGCGCGCGCGCGCGTGCATGCGCACCTGTGTGTGTGAGTTTGTGTGTGTGTATTTTGCGTCTTTCCTCTCGACTGATAATAAAAGTGAAATACTTTATAATGTATGAACGCGCGCGCCGCGCAAACACACACGCGCGCAAGCGCAAACGCGCTGACCTACGCAAAGAGCCTAATGAGTATATGTGTGGTGTATGTTTGAGAGGAGAGGGTGCATGTATCCTACATGTATGCATGGACCTCTCTCTCTCTGTCTCTGTCTGTCTGTCTGTCTCTTCCTACCCTCTCTCTCCCCTCTTTCTGTCTCAACCTTTCTCTTCCTGTCTGTTCCCCACCCGCCCCACTCTCTTAGATGTATTAGCCACAAACATAGAATAACAAACGAGAGACACAGAGAAGCGGAGAGAAGGCCACACACCCGTAAATTGGAAAGCTGGCGAGACGGCCATTTTTTTCCCTTCTTCTCTTTTTAATAAGCCTTCGGAAGCGAAACTTGCCCATCCCAGATATTAGGAAGAACCACAGGATATACAGTATTGTATCCTTTCGACCGTTTGAACGAATTTTACCAATCGCATTATGGACAAAGAAAAGACGCTTATGGTGTTAATGTGATTGGTATTGATAAAGTAAATGATCAGCGTTTATACTGATTGTGTTCATCTGGATACATACACACACACACACACACACACTATATATATATATATATATATATATATATATGATTATATCGTTAGCATCATCAATAATTTATATACACACATATGTAATCAAATAATAGTTTACATGCATATGTTTCTTATACAATGCTGATGGATAAAAGCAATGCTGATTTTTTTTCCCCCCATCAAAGAAAATAAAATGCAGAGGTGGGACCAACAATGTCGGACTTTTCAATACAGTAAACCACGACTGATAAATCATAGATGAACTTTTCTGACACAGCCCTGGACAGGAACTTACCCGTGTGGGGCCCCGCGGCAAACCATAGAACGAATGGTGATTTTGTCTCCGCTGTTCAATAAATCCGCTAATTAGTCCCATCGCCATCAAAGCGCGTGCGCGCGCCGGTTGCTACGGAAACACCGAGACACGTAAGTGGTTTTGTGTTAGTGCGCACGCAGCTTGGAGGGAGGGGAGGGGGTGGGGGGTCGGGGGTGAGAATCCGTGTATGGGGGTGGAGATAATTTACCTGTTCGTCTACCCAGTGGCAAGGTTGTGTCGTTGGGGTATGTTTGAGTTTTGTTTTCCTTTCCTTTCCTTCTTTCTTTTTTCTTTCTTTCTCTCTGTCTTTCTTTCTTTCGTTCTTTCTTTCCATTTATCCTACCGTATTTCTCGTACAAGATGGTGTATTTTGGGTATGTCATATTTTCTTTTTCTTTCTTTCTTTCTTTCTTTCTTTCTTCCTTCCTTCCCTCCTTCCTTTATATTTATCCTACTGTATTTCTCGTACAAGATTGTGTATTTCGGGTATGTCATAATTCTTCTTTCTTTCTTTCTTTTTTCCCTCCTTCCTTTATATTTAT
>NC_134901.1:14751301-14756301 GCF_041734735.1 Babylonia areolata
GTGTGTGTGTGTGTTGTGAGTTCCGTGCCTGTGCCGTGTGTGTGTGTGTGTGTGTGTGTGTGTGTGCTGTATTGCTGACCAGTGGCTCTGTGTATATGTGTGTGTGCGCACGCGCTTCGCGCACTATAATGTTTGCCAGCAGCTGTGTGTGTGTGTGTGTGTGTGTGTTGCCTGTTGCCTGTGGTGCAGTGATAGGATTTATTCTTCTGTTTCCCCGTATCGTTCCGTATGGTGTCAGAGTGTGTGCGTGTTGGGTCTGTGGAGGGCTGATCGCCTTCCGGTCCCCTTGAGGTTGGTTCTGTTATCACGTGCTGTGTTATTGTTTTTGCATTCTGTGGTTTTGAAGTGTTTGGTCTGGGATTCGGTAACATACTTCATACCTTGCTGAATTGTGTTGTTTTTGCTTTACACATTTGTTGGGGCTACATATGTTTGGTGCACATGTTGTTGTTGTTGTTTTTTTGTGTGTTGAAGTGTTGTATGATGTCCTTTCTTTGGTATTTCGTTACGCTGCATTTTGGGTTGGGTTGAATCAGTGTCGTGTCGTGAACTGAGGTACTAATGGTTCGTTTCTCTTATGCTGCACTATTGACGGTGCTGTGTAGTGTGGTTTAGACTGAATGGTGTAGCAATGGACTGTGCAGTGTCGTGCAGAGCAATGTATGTTTGTCTGGTGTAAAGCAGTGTAGTGTAGTGTAGTGCGGTGTGATATGGTTTAGTTCGGTACAGTATGGTATAGCGCACTGTGGTCTGAGAACAGTTGAAACGCAACGTAGGATAGTGTAGTGTCGTGGGGTGGTAATACCGTTTAGTAGGCTTTTAAAAATAAAAAGTTCTTCGTATAAACAGAACAGAATGTTGAAAGGCTGGAAGTAAATCATAAGGATTCATGTGTTTTATTTTCGTACCAGAAAATGAAAATGATAGAATTTAAAGAACGTCCAAACAATTTAGTGTGGTTTAGGTTATTTTTGAAATTATAACTTCTCAGCAGTACATCTTTGACGCTGTATAATTCATATTTGTCGTATTCGGCAAGTTTTGTTTTTGTTGTTGCAGTTAAGCGGTACGTTTTTTTTTTCAATGGTATGCTGTTCTGATTTTACCAGGGTTCAGTTTTCTATGTATTGTGCTGTATTGTATTGTGTCATATTGCATTGCGTTATATTTCATCGTTTTGTATCGAATTGCATTGCATTGTATAATATTGTCACAATATATTTCTCTGTGTGAAATTCGACTTGCACTCCGCGAACTGTTTTCTGTCTGCGATTGTACTTGCTTTACTATTTAAGTGGATCTTTTTTTTTTACACAGTTTTGGCAGGGACAGTCCCCTTGTTGCCATGGTTGTTTTACGTGCTGCTGAGGAGGCTGTGTAGGTATACTGGAGTGCTCTGTGACAGAATCAACACCCGTAACGTAACGTAATTTACAATGCAGTGTGTGTGTGATATATACTTCGATGTAGCGCATTGTCTGGTGATGTTACGTGATTGCGCGTGGTCTAATGTGTCATACACAATCGACCAGTCAATGTTAAGGTTCAGTTAACAAAGCAATCATTAAAGTTTTTATTTTCATTCATTCATTATTATTTTTAGTAACATCGATTATGATTTATCTAATCGACTTTTCTCATCATATAATGCCCCCCACCCCCCTCCTCCTCCCCATCCCTTCAAAGTCAACTTAAGTCATTGGCGACATGCACGGAAAAGATCCTTTATCACCAAAATACGTGTACTGAAAAGGAAGAAGTCCTGTTTTTTGGGTTTGTTTTTTTTCATTTCTTTCTCCTTTTTTTTTCCATTTCTTAAAGGACGTTTCCGATTTCATCTGATTTCTCGCGATTATTTTACCAGAACAGTTTCGCTTTTCGATATCCCCCCTCCCCCGCCCCTCCCTGTACCCCCTCCGCCCTCCCCCCATAAACTTGGACTGAGGTCCGTCAGTCATGCAGAACTGGCAAACAATGAAGTCATTGACGTCATGAATCAATTACGCTTTGTGCTGTTTCCGCTGTTTGGCTTTATGTGTTTGTTCGTTCTGATGTTTTTAAAGTGTTTTTGTTTCGTTTTTATATCGGGCTGAATCCGGAAGAAGTTACCGGTTTTTAACGGAAATAAAACAGAGCTGTTCCTTTAAGGATGTTTACATAGTGGCAACAACGATAACAGTATCAGTATCAGTAGCTCACTGCGTTCGGACAAATCCATATACGCTCCACCACATCTGCCAAGCAGATGCCTGACCAGCAGCGTAACCCAACGCGCTTAGTAGTCAGGCCTTGAGAAAAAAAGAAAACAAGAAAAAAAAGAAAGAAAAAAGATAATAATAATGATGACGATGATGATGGTGCTAAAAATGATGATGATGATGATGATATAATAATAATAATAGTAATAATCATGATGATGATGATAATAATAATGATAATCATAATGATAATAATAAGAAATAAAAATAAAAAGACTATGATAAACAAGCAAATGAATGTAAAACACGCAGACACACATTCACACATACACGCACCCACACACACACACACACACACACACACACACACACACACACACACACACACACACATGTATAACAGATATGCAACAAACAAGCAGTTTCACAGATATGAAAGCACAAACACATACACATAAACGTACACGAGCCCCGGCACACACACACACACACACACACACACACACACACACACACACACACACACACACACACACATATCACTTCAAATGGAAAGACGTTAAACTGAAGACACACACACACACCATCTCTCAAATTACACTGCACCCCCCTCCCTCCTCCCTTGTACCTGTTCTTTTTGGTATTCTTTGACTTTTCTGAGGATTTCCGATTTTCCTACAGGTAGGCCGCTCGTTGTTGTTGCGTTACCAGCAAGTCTGTCAGCCCGCTCATTTCCCTAAACATCTGCATGTCCCGGGCAGTATGACCACGTAAGTTTTTGAATCTGAAAGTTGCGCATTGCCTCTTGCCACTCTGGGCTTCCCTTCCCATTCCATAGTAACAACAAACAATAAGAATAATGATGATGGTGATAAAGATTAACCATGAAACTTAGTAAAGAACAAACCCGAGAAAATTCAAAGCTCAGCGTGCTGGACATTATGCTCCTTGAGAAAATGCAAAGCATTGTCGTGTGCCGGCCATTCAAGCACGCACACACGCGCGCACGCACGCACGCAAGCACACACACACACACACACACACACACACACACACACACACACACACACACACACACACACACACACACCTACCTCTCCATATGACCCCAACACCCCACTAACAAATCCAGAAAACAAACCATTTTTTTTATGAAATACTAAATTGGATATTCATATAATATTAGAGTAAATGCTGTAGAAAGACCTTGGTCCATTATAACTACACTTCACAGGTAAGGTGGCAATGCAATGAAAACGAGGTACAGTAAACTTGGTTGTTCATCATACAAATGAAGGTCCACAGTTACGGGAATAGCAGGAGAAATATGTGTTGTTACTGACACAGTGTGTGAAAATTAAAAAAACAAACAAACAAACAAAAAGACTGTTTTACAGTCACTTGTTTAAGAGAGGGCGAAGGTAAGGTATTAACATCAAACCATATTCTGTTTGCTGTTCTGTTTTACCAGTGATATAATTCTTCACATTAGAGGTAGGTTTTTATTTTTTATTTTTTAAAACATTTTTTGTTATTGAATGCATTCAACAAGTTAGGGATCACCGACTTTGTTTTCATATTTGCGACTACTACTACGACTGCCACTACTACTAAATATTAATGATGATGATACTACTGCTACTACTGCTAATGATAATATTGATAATAATGTGATGATAATAACAACAATAATGATAATAATAATAACAATTGATACTTATATAGCAATAATGGTGATGATGATGATGATAATAATGATAATAACAACAACAACAACAGCAATAATAATAATGATGATGATGATGATGATAATAATAATAATGATATGATAATGATAATAAAAAAATAACAACAATAATGATGATGATGATGATGATGAATGACATTTCTTTACGTAAATTCAGACTCAGTGTGCTGACAGTCATTCATTCACACACAGCCACTCCCGAAAAAAAGGACTGCCCACACTCAGCCATACACACACAGCACCCATGAGCGGAAATTTTCCCCTCGCTCGAATCAGTAGTGCAGAAACAAAATCACAAAACACCTCAGTCACAGAACAGAGGAGTTTTTGGCTGGGATTTGAACAGAGGGGATGTTGGTTGGTGCCGAAGACTGACAGACATTGATTGGGAGCGCGCGCGCGCGCACACACACACACACACACACACAGAAATCACGGTAGCCGAAAGACTTTAGGTTCATTTTGGGTACTTCTAGGATTTTTTTTTTCTCTCCCTGAAGACCAGAGGGAAGGCGAAGGCTTGTTTGTGAGGAGTACTTCAGACAGGCAAGGCGGAAGTGTCCATCAAAATGGCGGTAGCCAAGGACTGCCACTTTGTACCGACTGCGGTACTTAACTGGTAACCAGTGTAGCTCTTTCAGAAATGGTGCAACGTGATCGTGCTTACCTTTTTCTCACAAAGAACCATGCTGCGCTGTTTTGAACTCACTGCAGCCGGGAAAGTTCTTCTGCCGGGAGTTAGGGGGGAAAAAAAAAAATCGAGACGGGATTTGATGACGAGCGTAAGGGGTTGCAGAGCGAAATGGCCCAGTGGATGCAATACACTACTCAGTTCGAGGAAACAATACTGAAATGCGACAAAATGATACGTTCCTGCATATGGAGAGGCTGGTCAGTAGTGATGCCTAGAGACTTCATCTTGAAAGAAACAGTACTACCGTCAGTGTCTGCCGATCCAGTGCCAATCAGAGTGAATCCCAGATGTCCGGACGAACCTACTAGCGACAAAATGAGTAAAACAGGGAAAAAAACAAAAAAACAACAACAGCAAAATC
>NC_134901.1:14761301-14766301 GCF_041734735.1 Babylonia areolata
TGCTTGCGTATACACACGAATGGGGGTTCAGGTCTGCACATATGTTGACCTGGGAGATCGTAAAAATCTCCACCCTTCACCCACCAGGCGCCGTCACCGTGATTCGAACCCGGGCCCCTCAGATTGACAGTCCAACGCTTTAACCACTCGGCTATTGCGCCCGTCTTCCGTGGACAACGATACGCACGATGTGGTTGATTCTGATGACATTCGATGACGAAGAACGTGTGATTAATTAAAAACGGAATTTTAGAGAATGAGGTTTTGCTTGCTTGCTCTTCACCAGCTGAAGTCGGGTAAAACCTTGAGGGCTGAAATGTTAAAAAACGGGTCGTGAAATTACTGTACCAATTCTAACAGAATTATTTAATGCTCTGTTTCAGTTTTCACTTTCAGTTTCAGTAGCTCAAGGAGGCGTCACTGCGTTCGGACAAATCCATATACGCTACACCACTTCTGCCAAGCAGATGCCTGACCAGCAGCGTAACCCAATGCGCTTAGTCAGGCCTTGAGAAAAAAAGAAAAGAAAAAAAAGGAAAAAAAAAGGTGAATAAAGATAAGCGTACATAAATAAATAAATAATAATTATAATATAAAAAGGTAGTAATAATAATAAAAAATAAATAAATAAATAAATAATGCTCTGCTAAATGTATCCCCGAAAAATAGACCAGAGCTATTGCTCCCATAGTGGGCATTGTCATTATGAATAAAATGCTACACAAGTATTATAATGGGCGTCTCCCACGCCCAACTTCCAGTCCTCAGGCTTTTTTTTAGTCCATTGCCAAAGTTCAGTAACACATAATCTCCCCCTCCCTCTCTCTCTGTCTGTCTGTCTGTCTCACTCACTCTCTCTCCTTTCCTACCCCCCCTCTCTCTCTCTTTCTCTCAATTTCCACCTTTCTTTCTTCATCATTTCTCTCTTTCTCCCTCCTCTCTCTGTCTCTCTCTCTCTTTCTCTCAAATTCCCCACTTTCATTTTTCACCCTTTCTTATTTTAGTTAAGCTGTGTGTGCAACATGTGCACCCAAAATGTATACAGGTCGGTGACCTTACATTAAAATTCTTGCGTTCTTGCGTTCTCTCCCTCTCCCCCCTCTCTCTCTTTCACACCCGCCCCCCTTTCCGTCCTCATCTCTTCTTTGTCTATCTGTCTCTGTCTGTATCTCTCTGTCTCTGTCTGTCTGTGTCTCTCTGTCTCTGTCTGTCTGTCTTTCTCTCTCTGTGTCTCATCAGTGCATTTTGTCTGCGTTTGCCAGCATATGTGTGTGTGTGCGTGCGTGCGTGCGTGTGTGTGTGTGTGTGTGTGTGTGTGTGTGTGTGTGTGTGTGTGTGTGTGTGTGTTAGTCAGTGTTTGGAAGCGACAGACGTGATGAGGCAACAACGGTTGGTGTGGTATCATACTGGGTGAGGCGGTGACAGCGAGAACATCAGTCAGCGCAGCCGGGGATTCTCATTCATTGTTAATCCATTAGTAATACTCTCTCTCTCTCTCTCTCTCTCTCTCTCTCTCTCTCTCTCTCTGTGTGTGTGTGTGTGTGTGTGTGTGTGTGTGTGTGTCTCTCTCTCTCTCTCGCTCTCTTTCTGTGTCTCTGTCTCCGTGAGTGTGTGTGAGCGTGTGCTAATGTGTATGACATAACGTCCACTCTCCTTCATACCTCTGTATACCGTTTACCCCTTCTGTGTTCCTCTTTGTCTCTGTTTCGATGCCTCTGTATCATTTTCTCTCTGTGTCTGTATCCATCGCTCTCAGTGTCAGTCTCTCTCTCACAGCTACTCATTCTCATTCTCTCTCTCTTTTTCACACTCACACACACATACACCTACACACGCGCACGCACACACGCACGCACGCACACTGCTTTCTCTCCCTAATTAATTTCCCCCCTCTCCCATTATCTTTTCATTCTTTCTTTTACACTCTGTTTCCTACCGCCCCCCCAACACACACACCCCTCCGACACCCCACACCCACACCCTCAACACACACAATGCTTTCCTGGTCTTTTGTTTTATACCCGTATAACGAGAAGACAGGGTAATCGTTTTTTTACATATCCGGCTAACCAGCACAAAATGCAACTCCTGTTAATTGGCAGTCTGTAGTCACGCAAATGGTGCTCTTTGAACGTGATGGTGATTCAACACAAACACACACAATTACGCACAAAATTCCCCTGCACCCCCACCCCCGACACAATTACACACGCAAACACACACACACATGATTATATATATATATATATATATATATATATATATATATATATATATATATATATATATATATATATACCAAAACAGTTTCTTACATGCCCGACCGGTTTCGACCACTGGTCTTCGTCAAGGGCGTTTACTGGTATGTCAAAATGCAACACACACACCAACAAAGAAAACAAAAAGGTTACCAAAGCTCATGAAAAAAACAAAAACAAAAACAAAAAAACAAACAAAAAAACTGCATCCAGAGCATGCAGCATGAAAAGAACAGTGTAAAGTGTTGCTTCGGGAATATATATATATATAGACAGAGAGAGAGACAGACAGACAGACAGACAGATGCACACCCAGCACCAGCGCCAGTCAGTGCATCACTCCTACAAAGCCCCCACTGGAGAGAGTGAGGTGGAAACGGCTGACCACTGGGAATGGGGTACTGACCATCTGACCAGTGAGGTAACTTCAGGTCACTTGTCCGTTCAGAACAACAAGAAAACAACAACAACAACAACAGCAACAACAACAAAAACCCCACCCGACTGACCATGGATGATGGGGTGGTGGGGTGGGGGCAGCGGCCATCAGGACTTTTTATGTTCCCCCTCCCTCCCCACCTCCCCGCCCTTTCCTTGCCAGTTTGCTGGCTTGAGTGAGAACACGGCTTAAAACACATAGCATTTTCAAATGCTCAAGGCCCGAACCTTCAACCATGTGCACAATAATTATGTTCGCTGACAGTAGCCCATTTCCATTCTGTTTTTTTTTTTAAATATATATTTCTGTTCATTGGCCGGGTATTATTAGTCCAGTCGTTTTTTTTTTTCGTTTTGATCATGTTTTAATGTATTTTCTTGTTCAGTTTATTATTTCGTAATAGTTTAACGATTCATACATACCCGTTGTAGGCTCTCACAGCCTAACCAGCGAGTCGGGTGTGTGAGTAGCTCGGGCATTTTGGTCCCCTCCTCCCCCTTTCTTTAACTCTCTCCATACGAACGGCGAAAGAGACGACGTTAACAGCGTTTCACCCCAATTACCACCATCAAAATATTGCAAGCGGAAGGCTCTTATACTGAAGAGGTGAATGTTGACAAAGAATACCACAATTCTGACGACGGAAGCTAAAGGTTGGGTCATTGAGACACCCACTGGACATCCCAGGGGTCTGTGTAGAGGAGAAGAGAGGACTGGCCGTACTGAGTGAGTTAAAGCAGATCTGGAGTCGTGTATACGGATTAGTCCGCACGCCTGAAGAGTGAGGAGGGAGAGAAAGAGGAAGTAGGGTGGGGGAGAGGGAGGGAGACAGGTGTGTGGGAGACAGCGAAAGAGAAAGAGAGAGATTTCTTTGAAAACAAGACCCGAAATGCACTGATGAGAGAGAGGGAGGGGGAAGGGGGAGGCATGGTGTTAGAGAGAGAGAGAGGGGAAGGAGGAGGCATTGTCTTTGAGAGAGAAAGGGAGAGAGAGGGGGAGGAGGAGGCATGGTCTTTGAGAGAGAAAGGGAGAGAGAGAGGGGAGGAAGGAGGAGGCATGGTCTTTGAGAGAGAAAGGGAGAGAGAGGGGGGAAGGAGGAGGCATGGAGTTAGAGAGAGAGAGAGAGAGAGGAAGGAGGAGGCATGGAGTTAGAGAGAGAGAGGAAGGAGGAGGCATGGAGTTAGAGAGAGAGGGGAAGGAGGAGGCATGGAGAGAGAGAGAGAGGAAGGAGGAGGCATCGAGTTAGAGAGAGAGAGAGAGGAAGGAGGAGGTATCGAGTTAGAGAGAGAGGAAGGGGGAGGCATCGAGTTAGAGAGAGGAAGGAGGAGGCATGGAGTTAGAGAGAGAGGGGGGAGGTGGAGGCATGGAGTTAGAGAGAGAGAGGAAGGAGGAGGCATGGAGTTAGAGAGAGAGAGGAAGGAGGAGGCATGGAGTTAGAGAGAGAGAGAGATGGGGGGATGGAGGAGGCATGGAGTTAGTGAGAGAGAGAGAGAGAGGAAGGAGGAGGCATGGAGTTAGAGAGAGAGAGAGAGATTGTGGAGAAGGACGTTGGCGACAGAAGCGTGGTGGGGGAAGGAGAGGGGGCTACGGAGGGATGTAAGGGGAGGGGGGGGGGTTATTGGAGAACAAGGAGGTAGAGGAGGGGGGTGGGGGGGAGAGACAGAAAGGGAGGTGAGGATGAAAGAAAAGAAACAAAAAACAAAACAACAGCCCCAAAGAGCTGTGCTGATTTGCCTGTTAAATGAAATGAGACAAACCGCCCCACTATAAGCTTTTGTGTGCACAGTGGTGATCTTCGTCCGGGGAAGACTGAGAGAGGGGTGCAGGGGCGGGGCGGGGTTCCATAAATCATAATGGACAATATTAGTATGTCATGCAACAGTGTGTGCGTGTGTGTGTGTGTGTGTGTGTGTGTGTGTGTGTGTGTGTGTGTGTGTGTTTAGTCTATTCAGCAGTCTTTTTGATCACAGGGGAGGGGGAGATAAAAGCTAGTGGGCAGAAGGGGGAGGGGAGAGGGGATGGGAGGAGGGAGAAATAGGGAGGGTTACTTCCGTTTCAATTTCAAAGATCTGTCAAAGCGTGCGGACTAATCCATATACGCGACTCCAGATCTGCTTTTAAAAAAAAGAGGGGGGGGGGCGGGACCAAATGCCTGAGCTACTCTACTCACACACCCAACGCGCTGGTTAGGCTTTGAGAGCCTACAGTGGGTATGTATGAATCATTAAACTAAATTGAAAAAAAAAAAAAAACAAGAAAATACATTGAAATATGATTAAAAAAAAAAGCGAAAAACACTTTGA
>NC_134901.1:14771301-14781301 GCF_041734735.1 Babylonia areolata
TGACAAACGACGACGATAGTAGTTAATGATAATAACACTCACCGATGACGATGTCCTCACCCCCCCCCCCCCGCCCCCCACTCCCCTACCCGCCCCCGCCCTCGGGACAGCTGACGACGGTGGAGGAGGAGTTTATCTACGCGGCGGAGTTCGGCGATATCCCGACGGTGAAGCGGGTTCTGGAGGAGCACCCAAACTTCTCTGTGGACTACAGTGACATCCTGGGCAGGACCCCTCTCCGTTTGGCTGTGGGCAACGAGCATCTGGAGGTCAGTGTCGTGTGTGTGTGTGTGTGGGGAGGGGGGAGGGGGCTGAGGGTGGTGGTGGTGGTGGGGGTGGGGTGTGGGGGGATGGGGTGTGTGTGTGGGAAGGGGAGGTGTGAGGGTGTGTGTGTGGGGGGATGAGTGTGTGTGTGTTTCTGTGTATGTGTGTGTGTGTGTGTGTGTGTGTGTGTGTGTGTGTGTGTGTGTGTTTTTCTCTCACTCTCTCTGTGTCTGTCTGTGTGTATGCGTATGTGTGTGTTTCTCTGTGCGTGAGCGTGCGTGTATGTGTGTGTTTGTGTGTGTGTGTGTGTGTGTGTGTGTGTTTGCGCGCGCGCGCGTGTGTGTGTTTCAGTTTACTTGTCTCGATCTCTGTGAGTGTGTGTGTGTGTGTGTGTGTGTGTGTGTGCGCGCGCGCGCGTGTGTGTGTGTTTGTGTGTGTGTGTGTGTGTGTGTGTGTGTGTGTGTGTGTGTGTGTTTCAGTTTACTTGTCTCTGTCTCCATCTGTGTCTCTAAGTGACAAAGAAAATCCTATGGTTTTGAGTTCTAATAATCCTCTGTCTCTGTGGGGAAGGCAGGCACTTCACATCGCGCTTTGTAGCAAATTCCTTCACAAACGTTTCTCTTTTTTTTTTTCCCTTTAAAATTTTTTTTTTTTTAATGTACTCATGACTGCGATTGTTGCACTCGAATTTCAGTATGTTCAAGAGATGCTTACAACAGTATTACATATATCAGAATGGAAGTTACTCACGCCAACGCCTTTGGCAAAACAAGGAATGGTATGTGAATGGCGTGGATGCTGCCTGTGCAATGAAAATGTTAGATTGGACAATGCAAAAAAGATACATGCGTGACAGAAGTTACTGTGGGGACGGAATAGACGACTCTTGGTAAGAAAGCCACGAACTTTTTCAAGAAAGGAGGGGGGGCGGGGAGGGGGAGTAGAGGAGGGGGCGGGGGTGGTGGAATGGGGTGTGTGTGTCTGTGTGTGAATATTTCATGTCTTTTACTTGCACTTCTTATTTTCACGAGTACCTCGGGTAAGTTAATGGGAAGCTTTATGTTGTCCCTCTGTCGCGTTTAGGTCAGAGAGTTACTGTTCTTGTCTGTTGATCGATTTTTTTTTTTTTTTTTTTTCTGGTAAAATGGTAGAGCAAATAATGGGGAAAAAAGCGGAGAGCAATCTGCTTGAAGATAATTCAGCTCATTTACTAGTCTCAGTGCCCATCGCCATTGTCTCTGGGAGAAGGGAAGGGAGAATTTTGATGATGATGATGATGATGATGATAAAATAATGTGTATTACGCTGAATCTTGTCCGGAGACTTCTCGAAGCACTTTCACACCAGCAGATATCCACATACACACACACACACACACACACACACACACACACACACAGAATCAACAGGATGAAAAACAACACTTATAAATACATGTAGATAGAAAGCGAGAGAAACCATTGATAAAAGCAGGAAGGTGAGGGGGGAAGGGGGGGGAGGTAGGTTTCAAGGACAGGTGTGAAAGAGTTGGGTACAGTGATTTTAAATGTGGACGTATTTTATGTTCAGTCTTACTCCTTTTTGGTACTGTGACAACATAAGCGTTTCCTTCAAAAGTCGCCAGCTTATTTCACGTGCGTGAAAATGTGTCGAGGTCACGGCACAAGAGTCGCCCAATTGACCAAAAGTCTGGTGTTTGCGTGACAGTGTCGCACTTTCTTAGGATTCTGAATGGTGTAATGAAGTCGGTAAGAGAGAGAGAGAGAGAGAGGGGGGGGGCAGGAGAGGAGGGGGGTTCTGACCAGAATCCCCGATCTTACTGCGTGTTGCTCGCTCGTTTGTTACAAGTCCGCTCCCCCAGACCTAAAACCCAGACGTTGGTTTTATTTTGGAAATGAGCCTGTTGGTATACTTTGACCCTGCGTTTATCTGGATGTCTGCTCTCTCTCTCTCTCTCTCTCTCTCTCTCTCTCTCTCTCTACAACTCTCTTTCTTTCTCTCTCCCTCTCGTCTCTCTCTCCCTCACTACCTACCCCCCCCCTTCTCTCTCTTCCTCCCTCCCTCTCCCTCCATCCATCCCTCCCTCCCTCCCTCTCTCTCTCTCTCTCTCTCTCTCTCTACCACTCTCTTTCTTTCTCTCTCCCTCTCGTCTCTCTCTCCCTCACTACCTACCCCCCCTTCTCTCTCCCTCCCTCTCTCTCTCTTCCTCCCGCCCTCCCCCCCTCTCTCTCCCTCTCCCCCTTTCCTCCTCTCTCTCTGTGTGTGTGTGTGTGTGTGTGTGTGTGTGTGTGTGTGTGTGTGT
Organism: Babylonia areolata; assembly: GCF_041734735.1. NCBI lineage: Eukaryota > Metazoa > Mollusca > Gastropoda > Neogastropoda > Buccinidae > Babylonia > Babylonia areolata. The sequence goes on from NC_134901.1 coordinate 14,773,868, forward strand.
TTGCTCGGGCCAGGTGCCGTGCATGATCGAGTATTTTAGATGCCCAGACATCAAACCCATACCTTAGATTATCAAACAACAACGAAACAACAACAACAACAACAACAATCCTCAGCGATCCATGTTCGTCTTCTGTTTACGTTGTCGTTGTTTTCTTTCCTCATTCACAGGTACATCCTAACCCCCCCGTTCCCCCCCCCCCTCCCCCCTCTCTCTCTCCCGGAAAGAAAGAGGAATTCAGAATAAAAAGGAAAAGAAAGAACAGCCCTGATATGGACTCCCCCCCCCCACACACACACACAGAGCCACCTTTCCGTACACGCATGCTGGCTGAAATGTACTGCTGTCTCCTCTGTGTCGGCTACAGACTGTGTCTGGTTTTCTCAGTGTTGCCCTGCAAAAAGAAACAGATGAACCTTTGATTGCCCACTGCTGGCGGTGTTTGAATGTGTGTGTGTGTGTGTGTGTGTGTGTGTGTGTGTGTGCGTCTGTGTGTGTGTGTGTGTGTGTGTGTGTGTGTGTGCGTCAATGTGTGTGTGTGTGTGTGTGTGTGTGTGTGTACGTGCGTGCGTGCGAGCGTGCCTACGTGTGTGTGTGTGTGCGTGAATTTGTGTGCGTCTGAATGTGCGTGTGTGTGTGTGTTTGTGTGTGTGTGTGTCTGTGTGTGTCTGTGTGTGTGTACGTGCGTACGTGCGAGCGTGCCTCCGTGTGTGCATGCATTTTTTTCTTGTCTGTTGATTATTCTCTGTAAAATTTGCTGGAAAAACTGCAAATTGGTGAAATGTCTTTCACGCTGGCTCTTTGCGCCTGCCTTCACTGTCTTGCTCTCTGTCTCTGCCTCTTTCTGTCTCCCTCTCTCTCTCTCTGTCTCCCTCTCTCCCTCTCTCTTTCACTCTCTCTCTCTCTCTCATTACTATGTTCATATACATTATTGTCATGAATGCAGGTATCATGATTATGTACTTGTAAATGCTTACTGTGCAACTGAGTGTATTTGAATGTCATGTATGTTTTTCAATAACCTTTTGTTATCATGTGAACATTTTGATTTCATTTCTCTCTGCCCTGAGGGCTGGATGTAAAAAAAAGGCATATACATGCTTATTCCACTTCCCTCATTAAAAAAGATTCGATCGTTCGTTCGTTCGTTTGTTCGCTCTCTCTCTCTCTCTCTCTCTCTCTCTCTCTCTCTCTCTCTCGCTTCTCGCGCGTACGTGTATATATATATATATATATATATATATATATATATATATATATATATATATATATATATATATATATGCGTGTGTGTTTTAGCAGGTACGATTGTGTATGCGCGCACGTGTGTGTGTAAGAGAGAGAGAGAGAGAGAGAGAGTTATTATTCTAGGGGTTTATGTAGTGGTGGAGGTGTTGATTATAAAATTAACAAAGGTGCGATGGTAGCAGCAGTCGCAGCAGCAACAGCAGTAGCAGTAAAGGTAGAGGGGGTGCACTGTATTTGAAGGTGGAATGCCAAAACTCTGCGATTGAATTTGAACACCTGTAAAAGAGAAAAAAAAAAGGATTATTTTGGAAACGGGGGTTAAAAGACCAGCATACTTTCTCCGCATGTGGTATGTGTGTATACATGCGTGCGTGTGTGTGTGTTTGTGTTCGCGTGTTTTTTCTCTGTTGAAACCAGCATTTCAATAATTCTTCTGGGGAATTTACTAGGATACTGACAAGAAACAGATGTCGTTCCTTTGTACATTGTGTGAGAAGCTGTCTTTTTCTTTTCTCCTCTCTCTTTTCCTCTCTCTCTCTCTCTCTCTCTCTCTCTCTCTCTCTCTCTCTCTCTCTCCCTCTCTCTTTGTCTTTTTGTCTCTCTCCATTTCTTTCTCTTTTTCTCCCTCTTTCTGCCAGGAATGGGTAGAAAGAAAGGTGAAATGAAATTCCGTTCCGTTTCGTTCCGTTCTGTGTCTCTGTGTCTGCCTGCCTGTCTCTCTGTATCTGTCTCTGTCTGTCTGTCTCTGTCTGTCTCACTGTCTCCTTGTGTCTCTCTGTTTCTCTCCCTCCCTTTTCTTTCTCTATTTCTCTGTATTTTTCTATGCCTCTCTCTCTCTCTGTGTCTTCCTGTCTCTCTGTTTCCCTCTCTCTCTTTCTCTGTTTCATTGCATTGCACTGTATTGTATTGACGAATGACTATCAGCGAGCGAACACCATGCATTGTATTGTATTGTGCTGTATGTATTGTATTGTATTGTATTGTGCTGTATTGCATTGTATTGTATTGTGATGCATTGTATTGACGAATGACTATCACCGAGCGAAAAGAATGTATTGCATTGCATTGAATTGCATTGTATTACATTGCATTGTATTGTACTGTATTGTATTGTACTGTATTGTATTGTATTGTGTTGTGTTGTATTGCATTGTATTGTGTTGTGTTGTATTGTATTGTATTACTTTTTTGTTTCAATAGATTTCTCTATTTTGAAATTGGGGTTGTTTTCTTCGGGTAGAGCGAGTCGCTACAATGCAGCCCGCGCCCCAGCTTCCCCCTGTTTATTCTGTCTGCAAAGTGTATTTGTCATTTTACTACCGAATCGGATTTTTTTTTTTTTTACATAACACAATTTTGCCAGTGACAGCCCCTCTTGTTACCATGATTTCTTTTACGTGCGTCAAGTGCACACAGCAAACACGACCTTGTTTCATCGCCCCGGAGGAAATACTAGCACCCAGACCACCAGTGAAGGTGTAGTGGATGGGGAAGTAAATATCGCTGTCCGGTGCGGGTTTCGAACCCGTGGACACTGGTTTCCAAATCGGGTGGCTTTTACCAGCAGGCTGCCACTCCACCAGCAAAACAGCAGAAAACATGTGGCTCACAGTTTTGTCATGTCACTCATTACGTTATTATCGTCATCGCCAGCACCCGTCACCCCCTCTCCCCGGATCCCCGCGAACCTCCACACCCCCCCCCCCCCCCCCCCAGCCCCCACCGCCCCTCGTCTCCCTCCCCTTGATTTTTACTGGATCGATATTTACAGGGTTTGCTTTTCCGTAGTCCTGACGTGAGTTTGAATGGTGAGCTGGATACTAAGCGTCAAAGATAGATACATCATTCAATGAATAACAGTGATCACATGAATAAATAAATAAATGAAAAAGAATTAATAAATAAATAATTAATCAAAGAAGCAAACAAAACAAAATAAAGATAAGTTAAGAAAGAAAGAAATACGTTGTTCTGAATGACTGCTGTCAAAACAGGAGCTGTCATTTTTCATGGGTTCATAGAACGACTGTCATGTCGCTCGTCATTGTGTGTCAGGGACTGCGTGAGAATTACTGCTAGCTAACGCGACCTGAAGGTTTTGCGTACTTGGCCTGCCACGCTGATGTGTGTCCACTATGTTCTGTTGCTATTTGCATGGGTTTTTTGTTTTTTTTTATGAAAGAAAGCATCGTGTCCAGCGTGGAAGTGAGACAGGAGTATGTGACTCTTCTTTACACACTGAAACGACACACCAATCGCAGTAGTTCGCTGTCCATTTAAATACCCATCTGTGAGTGGTTCGATTCTTGGCGATGGCAGCGCCTGCTAAGTTAGGAATGTTTTTTTGTTTTTTTTTCTCTCCCTTAATCTCATTGGTCATCTCATGCAAATACCTGCTAGTGTCTTAACTTCTTTCGTTGACGTGGGCAAACAAAATAACGCGAAACATGCGCGGTAAAGATCTGGCAATGAATGTCAGCGTGGATCGTGGAAAGGAGAACATAACTAGTCCGTGCCGCCTCCCCCGAAAACGCTGTATGGCTGCATGTATAGCCAAATGCTAAATTAATGGTCGTATACTGAAAAAAAAAAAAAAAACCTCACTCGTTATTTAACGAGCTAGAACTGAGTCCACTGATGATGACCCACGAACGGAAAACATTAACAACAACAACAACAACAACACACACACACACACACACACGCGCGCGCGCGCGCGCACGCACACACACACTTTTTTTTATTTTATTTTTATTTATTTTTTTTACACAGACGGTGAGAAATTAACCTCATGTCCAGACTGAAGTGACGTCAAGTTTCATAACCCGTTCATGAATCTTTTTTTTGTTTGTTTTTCTGTTTTTTTTGTTTCCGAATCGGTCTTTTGTCCCTGCCCCGTACCGTGTTTGAAAAGCAGCCATTGCCCTGGGAATCAGACATGTGACCAGGGCGCTGGACCACACACAATGCGGGTGCCTAGCCACCGTCCATTAACCCATCGATCGCCTGGACCTGAGCTGACAGAAAAATCGAGGAAAACGGCAGATGAATAAAGATTCGGTTTTTTTTTTTGAAAGCGACATATCGTTATCGGGTTGGAACTAATGAGAAGGCATTGATTATCCGTGTGTGGACTGACGTCGTTAGTTCTTTCTTTCTTGATGTCTTTTTTCCCCTCCTCTATCCTTCTTCCTTCGTTTTTTTGTTTTTTGTTGTTGTTTTTATTTGTACAGTGGCTTCTGAAGTTCTTGTTTTTGTTTCCTGTTTTCGTCTTTAGTTTTTGGATTTTCACAGTGGGTTCTAAATTTAGGTTGCTTTTTTTTTTCTCTCTCTCTCATCTAAATGGGAGTTTTCTATTGTTCGTTGTGTTTGGGGTTTCAGTACTAAAAGTGCTGCCGAAAGGCTGTTTGTAACTCCCACATATGTAAAGCACGAAAGAAAAAGAAAAAATGAAGTAAAAATGAACACCCCCCCCCAAAAAAAACCAAAAAAAAACCAAAAAAACCCAAAAAACCCCACAAAAAAACAAAAAAACCACGAAACGAAATAAACAACAAAAAACGCAGAAGTGGGGGAAAAAAGAGAAACGAAAAAAAAGAAACCAGAAAAAAGAAAAAAAAAAGAACCCCAAGAAGTAAAGGAAGAAAATGGTTGCATAATCCTTTTAGTTTCTACTGGCACATTGGGAATACAAAGTGTTGATACTGGAATTCCAGACTTTGAATTTAGATCGTTTTCTTTTCATGGCCGAGAAAGAGAAGGGGGCAGAGAGAGAGAGAGACAGAGACAGACAGAGAGACAGAGATACGGACAGACCGAGACAGAGAGACAGGGAGAGATTACAGTTTCAGGGTGTGGTTTTTGTTGTTTTGTTTCTGTTCAGTGCTATGTTTGTTGACATAAAAGGATTTGTTTGGGGCTTTTATAGGTAGGCAGTTTCCAGTCACAGAGGTCGATCCTCACGTTTGGTCACAATGGACTTTCCGATGTGAAAGTCAGACTGTCTCCCTTAGGACAGCTCGTCCCCACAGTACAGAACAACCTTTTCTTTTTCCTCCGTCACCTGCACATGGTTTCTTTTCTCTACAGAAGTGATGGAGCTTTCAGCTGAACTTTACCAAGACACCTCTGTTGCTGCTATTGGTAGAGTGATGGCCTGTGTGTGTGGTTCGTCCGTCGGGATCGACGAGGACCATCTAGTCATCCTGGGGGTGGGTGGGTTGGGCTCTGTGGGTGCGCAGATGACTGGTCAGGCCAATCCGCGCCCGGAAGGTTCTGACGCAGTGTGGACAGGGGATGGTGGCGGCTGTCGGGGACTTGCTGGCAGTGCTTTTCCTGGCCTGTCTGCGTTGCTCTGCTGCAGCGATTCTGTTGGCCTCACAGGATTTGGCGCCTTTGTGGACAGCTGAACGCCACTTTGGTCTGTCCATTGCATTCAGCTCCCAGTGATGGCCTAGAGGTAACGCGTCCGCATAGGAAGCGAGAGAATCTGAGCGCGCTGGTTTGAATCACGGCTCAGCCGCCGATATTTTCTCCCCCTCCACTGGACCTTGAGTGGTGGTCTGGGTGCTAGTCATTCGGATGAGACGATAAACCGAGGTCCCGTGTGCAGCATGCACTTAGCGCACGTAAAAACAACAGGGTTGTTCCTGGCAAAATTCTGAAGAAAAATCCTATTGGATAGGAAAAAGAAATTAAAAAAAATGCACGCAGGAAAAAATACAAAAGAATGGGTGGCGCTGTCAGTGTAGCGAGGCGCTCTCCCTGGGGAGAGCAGCCCGAATTTCACACAGAGAAATCTGTTGTGATAAAAAGAAATACAAATGCAAAATACGTGTCTGTACACATCTGTCTGTGCTGTGGAATAAACCTCTACAGCACTGAAAGGGACGGGAAATGTATTTTCGATGAATAGAACTCGCCAGCATATACATGCATGACAAAAGGGTCTGTGCGTTCTCTTCAGTCCTATAAGGATTCCACGGATCGTCTGTGCTTTTCTTGGTCAGCGACAAAGTCCAAGATGTTCATTGATTTTTGACTAAAGCGGGCATTCCATGATGAAGGGTTCATTTTGCTGTCGCCATTGATGAACTTGATAGTTCAAAGTGCTCTAGTTAATAAATGTCCTTTGGCTTTTTTTTCCCCGCGTCTTCGTCCATTACAAATTCAAAATCATCATCACGATTCTTTTGTTTGGATTCCTTCGCGTCTGTGGTGGTAGTGGAGGAAGCGAAAAGCGCTTTACAATCTGTGGGTAGTACACATGTATTACGTTAATTAATGCTACCACACATTTCTCGGTTTCCATTTCGGGATGTTGTCCAGCTGGAGAGCGTGCGAGTCGTCACAGCGGCACTGATAATCCTTTGTCTGTGTCTGTAATTGTTCTCCCGTGAGAGCGGGTTTTTCACCCAATATTGCGTTGTTGTTGTTGTTGTTGCTGCTGCTGCTGGGAGCACGCTTAAGCTGTTCTTGCAGGGGATAAACGGGGGAGGGGGGAATGGGGGTTTGGGGGGCGGGGGGGGGGGGGGGGGGGGTATTTACGTTGCTAAATGTCCTTGGCGTTCGTGACGCGTGATAGTGGCTGTGGTCATTCAGTTCAACGTGTTATCATTGTAAGTAGTTCCGTGACTTCAGTACCTCTTATCATTGTTAATTAATATTGATAACCAGATACATGTTTGCGTTTGTATGTGCGTGCGTTTATCCGCGCGCGCGTATGTGTGTATGTTTTCCTTGTTGGATGATTGTGAATGTGTATGTGTGTGTGTGTGCACACGGGTGCGTGTCCAACATGCTCACAGCGCGTGCATGCGTTGTTGTACTCTGACATGTGAACGTACACATCCATACATACAGACATTGTGTAATCACTCGTATATATTATGCAGCTGACAGCGTGCCTGCATCAGACGTGGACAACGCCCTTCCTAGATCTTCGTCAGCGAAGCCAGGCCATGATTATGCAGCTGATAAACAGACAGAGGTAAATAAAACAAAACAAAAACAACCAACAGACAAACAAACAAAAACCCTGTTAGCCACATCTGCCGTTCAGACTGAGACAGACAGGGATTCGTCTGAAAGTGGATGCCGCGTTTAGCAGAGTGAATAGATAACATCTTCACACTGGAGAAGCAGAGGACAGCGTTGACCGTAAATATATCTATGTAGCTCGCCACC
>NC_134901.1:14786301-14801301 GCF_041734735.1 Babylonia areolata
AAAGACGCGAGGTGAGAACTTCTCATTAAAGGCCGAAAGAAACTGTCACTCAGGGGTTGTTTACGTCTGTGGACGTTTGTGCTTTAGAGGCACTGGAGGCTTTGGAACTGGTGGGATGGGGGATCAGATTTCAAAAACTATATCGCGACCCCGACCCCACGATAATGGTTTGTTCGTCACCCAAGTAAAATCATTCGAAGAATGTTTGGAGGAGGAGGGGGAATAAGAAGAAGCGAGATGAGAACTTCTTATTAAAGACCGAAGATAACTGTTCCTTAGGGGCATTGGAGGTTTGGAACTGGCGGGATTGGGATCAGATTTCCAAACTGCACCGCGCCCGAGTCCTCCACGATAACGGTTTGTTTGTCACCTAAACTATACAAGAAAACAACAACAAAAACAACAACAACAACAACAACAACAACAACAACAACAACAAAATTACCACGTGTGACAAATCTCTCCTTGTATTGAGAACGGTGTGTCAGTGGCAGTGCGCCCACACTGACTGGAGGCGAATGTCCCCTCACGTTCCAATCCCTCCTTGCCTCCCACTGGACAATGAGTGGTGGTCTAGGGTGCTTGTCTTTCGGAGGAGACGATAAACCGAGGTCCCGTACGGGTACAGCATGCAGTTAGCGCATGTAAAAAAAATGCACGGCAACAAAAGGGATGTCCCAAGTCAAATTCTGTACAAAGGGTGCACTTTTGATAGCGTGACAAACAAGAGCTGTTGGCAGAACGTGACAGGGATGGCACTGCGGTGTTGGGGACGCGCTGTCCATCAAAAGAGCGGCCCAGATTTCACGCAGAAAAAAACAGTGGAAAGTAAAGTAGTCTAATACAGTGCAATACATCACAATGCAAGGCATTACAATACAATACAATACAACACAATACAATACAGTGCAATACAATACAACGCAATGCAATACAATACAATACAACATAGTACGGTACGATACAGTACAGTACAGTGAATTGCAGTGCTTTGCATTGCAATACAATACAATATAATGCAGTACAATGCAATACGATACAACACAACACAATACAATACAAAGAGAATACAAGCACAACACAACACAATACAATACAGCACAGTATGATACGATACTATAGAGTACAGTACAGTGAACTGCAGTGCTTTGCATTGCAATACAATACAATACAATACAATGCAAATACAATACAATGCAATACAATGCAATACAATGCAATGCAATGCAATACAATGCAATACAATACAATGAAAATATAATATAATACAACACAACACAATACAACACAGTACGATATTGCACAGTACAGTGAATTACAGTGCTTTACATTGCAATACAATACAATACAATACAACACGATATAATACAATACAGTTTACAAGTTGAATGGCTAGAGCATTAGCAAAGTATTTCCAGGAGGAGCCACCTGCAGCGAGAGATATTCACGAACCAGTGATTCGTGTCAGACTGGCGTAATGGGGTGTCTGCTATTGCAGCTTTTTTTTTTTTTTTTTTTTTTTTTTTTTTTTTTTACTTCTTTTTTCTTTCTTTTTTTTCAGTTGTTCTTTGTGGGTTTTTTTTTCCTCTTTCGGTGAAGGTCCGGTACTCTTGTTTTGGTTAGGATATAAGTGATGTTTGACATCTGTGAAAATCTCTCCCCGGGTTTGGAACGCTGCTGTTCATATAGCTGGTGGGGTGGATGAATGGCGCCAGATGTTCCGTCTGGCTCGGTCTGTCTGTGTGTCTGTCTGTCTCTGTGTGTGTCTGTCTGTCCATCTGTGTGTGTGTGTGTGTGTGTGTGTGTGTGTGTGTGTGTGTGTGTGAGAGAGAGAGAGAGAGAGAGAGAGTCTGTGTCTGTATAACCGTCCGTCTGTCTGCCTGTGTCTCTCACTGTCTGTCTCCACCCTCTGTTCATGTGTGTGTGTGTGTGTGTGTGTGTGTGTGTGTGTGTGTGTGTGTGATCAGCGCGTTCATTTCTTTACCATTCCTTCTCCTTCTCTTCCTCTCTGTCCTTCCTCATCTTTCTCCTCCTCGTCTCCTTGTCTTGTATCTTCTTCTTCTCCTCCTCCTCCTTCTTCTCCGTCTTCTTCTTCTTCTTCTTCTCCTCCTCCTCCTCCTCCTCCTTCTTCTTCTTCTTCTTCTTCTTCTTCTTCTTCTCCTCCTCCGCACCTTTTGATCCTCACGGCCCCCAACCCCTCCTGTAGCAATTCGAAGTCACTGAGATGTTTAGTGGGGGATGCTGATTCCGGGGTGGTTGGCCTGCATGAACATCAACAAACGGGTCTGGTTCTACCCTTGGGATGTACTACGCCCTCGAAATGATTCAAACGGGCAGATGTTCTGTGCCTCACGTGCCAAGGATAAGGGTTGTGAGTTTGAGTCCAGGTGGGCAAGTCAGGGCAGCTCGCTGACCTTTTTAACTGCCCCTGCTGTTAGCATTCTGTTTTGTAACAGTATGGGGGGACGGTGCGAGCGGGGGGTGGGAGTGGGGGTGTGTGCTCGGTGAGGGTAAGTGGTCCGGGCCCCTTTGTTTTCGTTCTTTGCTTGTGGCCAGGGTATCTTTCGGGCGTCCACGTTCCGTCTGTGTCGCTGTCCAAGACCGGGAGGGAACATGATTATTGCTACTGGAACCTTGAACTGCTTGGCAAGACAAGGAAAGGCAAGGCAAGGCAAGGCAAGGGAAGGCAAGGCAAAGGCAAGGCAAGGCAAGACAGGAATGTATTTCATATTCCTTTTGGGGGCATTGAAACGTTATATACCTGCATCTTTTGCACATTAACAATACATTGGTGTAAAAGCAAACAAGCAATAAATAGATAGATGAAGAAAAAAAAAGAAAAGAAAAGAAACGAACAAACCTGAAACAAACAAAAAAGAACACCCAAATCGAGCAGTCAAGCAAATACAATACACGAAGTCATTTGCAGTAGACAAACATTCTTTTCCTTGCCAATTTCAATGAAAAGAATACGTACAGAAGAGATTAATGTTTTAACTTTTAACAACACCCTTTTTTTTTCTTTTTTTTTTTTTTTTTTTAGAAAACAGCAGGCGGAATTTAACAGATTTTGATCGGGTTCTGTGGTGTTAAAGTGTTTAGGTAAGCATTTTTGTCTGATAGTGTCAAAAAAAGAAAAAAAGGGGGGAGTGCTGTCGTGTCGCTTGTTATCTCACATTCTTTCATTTCTGGGTAAACTTTCAAAACACTGTTTATTTACAGGCAGTGCATACTTAGTTGTAATTTTCTATGCTTCACTAACACAACTACACTGATAACTAGTAACACTGTAAAATAGGAACCTTGACCAAGATTTGGTTTAAATATCCCGGAATCGATATACATAGTAACGTTGTCTACTTGTCAATACCAAATCTGCGGGAAAAAAATCTTTTATCGAAACCGCGCTTCGCCTGCTTTTTAGACCATGCAGGATGAACATGGAAACTGTGCTGAATCAGCTAAAAATATCTCACTCCAGTTTCATGCAAGACAGCCCGGAGAGCGCGATGAGCCACGATCGTGGAAACAATTAAATACTTTCCGGGTATTGGTTCTGATGTGTTTTTATTGTATAGATTACAGTTGCATTTGTAAAATTTTTGAATACAGCTTTGAATATCGTTCGTTTGTAACGGGCCTAAACCAAACTGAAGAGACATTTGTAAACAAGCGAAGACAGCTTTGAAGTTCTATTTTTGTCTGTAACCAAAACGCTTTTAACATTCCGGTATTCACTTAATACCGTAACATTTTGAATGGACCGTCTACGATTCAGAACCTGTCTGCGTCGTCTCATAGGTTTCTGAAAGCCAGAGCCAAGTGGTAGGTTTTTATGTGTGTGTGTGTGTGTGTGTGTGTGTGTGTGTATGTGTGTATGTGTGTGTGTGTGTATGTGTGTGTGTGTGTGTGTGTGTGTGTGTGTTGTTGTTGTTTGTTTGTTTGTTTTTGTTGTTGTTCTTTTTCTTTTGTTTTTAATCAGTTTGTTTGTGTACATATGTCTGAGGCTGAGGAGTAGAGAGACGGCCGTGTCAATGCGCAAGAGAATCAATACTTGGTGTAGACTCAGTTATTGGTATTTTGTTGGGTCTCAAGGCCTACTAACCAGCGGTTTTGGGTTTAGGCGTTGGTCAGCCAACATCTGCTTCCTTTTTTTGTGGTGGGTAGGGGTGGGGTGTGCACTGAGCTGAATGCTGTTGAGCTCGATGGTGGGGTGTGGGGAGGGGAGAGGGCTGGGGAACCGGGGGGGGGGGGGGAGAAGAGATTAAAGCAGATGCGTTTTTAGCGTATATGGACCAGTTCGCACGCCATGACGCTCGCTTGAAACTGACACTCCGCAAAACAGCGCCGGTCGACTGTTTACGCTGGAGTTCAGCTTCCCACTCCCACCAACTGAGGCGAAAGAGACAGACGGACAGACAACAGTCAGACAGAGAGAAAGAGATGGGGTGTGAATCGTTCCCCTGTGGAGCACCTGGCAGTGAACAGCTGACGTCAGCCGTCCGTCACTCACGTGGCCACATCACGTCAGCTAACTCTGCCCGCCCGCTAGAGGTCACCCGGAGGGCAAACAATGAAAAAAAGGCAACTGTTAATTGAGGTTTTGACCTCTGTGCTGCTGAGGTCCGATTGAGATTATTTGTTTCTTATGCAGCATGCTCACCACGGTTACAGTATAGTATACTCACAAAGGTGGATTTCTTGTGTAATGTGTTTATAAAGGTTAGTTAATTGTACATAATACTCGCAGTGTGTAGTGAGCTAACGATGGTTAATTTCTTGTGTATTTTGCTCGCATTGGTTACTTCCTTATGCTCATGGTGTATGCTCGCAGTGGTTAATTGCTTGTATAAAGCGCACACAATAGTTAATTTTCTTGTGTAGAATGCTCACACTGGTTGATTTCTTGAATAGTATGCTATGCTCACAATGATTAATTTCTGGTATAGTATGCTCACAGTAGTTTATCCGTTGTATAATATGCTCACAGTGGTTAATTTCTGGTGTAGTTTGCTCATAGTTGTAAATTTCTTGTGGTAAAATTTCTTGTATAGTATAGTCATTTTTCTTGTTTTTATAGTTGTTGTTGGGTTTTGTTGTTGTTGTAGTTTTGTGCAGTATGCTCAGAGTGGTTGGTTTCATGTGTATTATGCTCACAGTAGTAAGTTTCTTTTGTAGTAGTGAGCCTATGCTCACAGGTCTTAATTTCCTGTACAGAATGCTCACAGTGGCTAATTTCTTGTGTGTGACATGCTCATAAAGGCTAATTGCTTGTGAAGTATGCACACAGTGGTTAATTTCGTGTATAGTATGATCACCGTGTTGCATTTCTTGATTGTTACGCTCATAGCTGTTACATTTTTGTGTATTATGTTCTTAGTGGTTGAATTTCGTGTAGTTTGCTCAAAATGTCGGATTTCAAGAGCCCTGAGTCAACAGTTATAATACAAGACAGTCACACAAAAATTAGTTAGAAACATAAGTCTAAATACGAGAAGGAACCGCAGCTGTACAGTGGAAAATAATTCGATGTTCGTAACAGGCTATCTTGTTTGACATGGTGAAGTTCCTGTATGAGACGTTAATTAAAGTGTGTGCCGTTTAAAGAGTGTTCAGCTGCAGTTAAAAGACGAACGCGTTTTCTTTTTCTTTTCTGTTTTTTTGATGTCACATTTTTTTTTGCCCTGAACCATCGGATGAATCTGGTCGTCATACAAGTACATGATGCTGAAGCTGCAGGAACATATAGAAAACAAATCTATTTTTCGTTTTGTGACTTAGATCATTATTATCTTTAGTTTTCGGTTGATAGTACCTCATTTCATCCGAGAGTGTGTGTGTGTGTGTGATAATGTGTGTGTGTACAGAACTGTTTTACGTTCAGTGGGACACTTCATTTTTTTTGGGGGGGCGGGGGGGGGGGGGGGGTCCCTGTCATGATTTTTTCAAGACGAATTTTCTCAGCTATCGTTGGGTGGTGGTCAGCGGTGGTTGACCACGGTCTGTGCAGCCTAGTGGATAACACGAGTGGTCAGTAATGTACCGGTTTAATGGAGTGGACATTGTTGTTAGCGGTCAGTCCGCAGAATATATGGTGAGGAACAATATCGCTTGTGTGATGTAACTCTCAGTGGGTGACTGATGCTGCCGCTTGGGGAGATGGAAGAAGGGGGGGGGGGGGGGGGGGGGGGGGGGGGGGGGGGGTTGCGGGGTAGTGACATTCTGGCCAAGGGATGATGGTGTTGGTGGTTATGGTTACAGTTGTTAGTGGTAGAGAGGAGCTGAGAGTTATTGATTCGTTGATCTTTTTTTTTTTTAATGTCCAAAAGCTGACATGTCAAGCGGTGGTCAAATTGTTGGAACGCTGGATTCATCCCCGAGCTTCCTGAGTTCGATCCCCGCCACATCTAGTGGGTTAAGGGTGGGGATTTTCCCACTCTCCCAGGTCAACCTATGTGCCTGAACCCCCTTCAAGGCAGCCTGTTGCACAAATGACTCCGTGTTTGTAATGCGCTTAGAGCTTGGCCTCTGACGCAGATAGGTGCTACATAAGTATCAATATCATAATCAACATGGGTGTTTTCAGTACGACTCTCGCGCCCCACCACAGAGACTAACAGAAGCTGAGGTAATGCTACTAGTAACACTGACAAAATGAATTCGTGAAAAATCTTTTTTTGAAGTCGGGCAAACAATACCTTTTCCTACATCATGTGGAATAATAAGGTATTCAGTATTCTGTATTCTGTATCCAGCCCCTGAAAGAAACGAGACGGAGGGATGAAAGGAAATAAAACGGAATTTGTCTTTCTTTCTTTCTTTCTTTCTTTCTTTCTTCTGCGTGCACATGTTTGCACCACATTAGAAAACAACTGTCCACAGGTTCGAATCTTGCATCGGACCGGGATTTTCACCTCCACCACCCCCCTCGCCCCCTCCCCCTCCAGCACCCTCCCACCCCCTCTCCACTAGACCCTGAGTGGTAGTCAGGGTGCTAGATTTTCGGATGAAACGATAAACCGAGGTCCTGTACTCAGCAGTCACAAAGCACACGAAAAGGACACCAGCGGCAACAACGAGGTTGTCCATGACAGAGTTCCTTAGAATACCCATTTTTGAGAGTATGAATTGTACACCGTGAAAAAAAGTGTGTGCGTGTGTGTGTGTGTGTGTGTGTGTGTGTGTTGGGGTGGGTGGTGGTGGTGGTACATGGGGACACTGTCTACCTGGGAAGATGAACCCGAATTTCAAGCAGAGAAATCTATTGAAACAACAACAAGTAATGCAAAAAAATAACAATGCAATGCGATATAACAAACAAGATTCACCCCCATGTTAAACAAGAGAGGCAAGGCCTTCAAGACTCACTTGTGATAACTTAAGTCCCCTAGCATTAATTACAGAGTAATTTCCCTTTTTTACTATTTGCACCAAACCGTTTGCAAAATAAATAAAAATTCCATGCTTAGCAAAAGAAGTTCCTGTTTGAACAAAAAATGATAATAATGACTCCTCTTGTTGTTGTGTCAGAATATCAGATCAAAGTGCCAAGTTTAGAGAATACAAAAAATATAAATATAACAGTAAATGCAGTTTGCATATAATTAGGCTTCTTTTTTATATTTTTTGTGCCCATCCCAGAGGTGCAATATTGTTTTAAACAAGATGACTGGAAAGAACTGAATTTTTCCTATTTTTATGCCAAATTTGGTGTCAACTGACAAAGTATTTGCAGAGAAAATGTCAATGTTAAAGTTTACAACGGACACACACACACACACACACACACACACACACACACACACAGAGAGAGACAACCGAACACCGGGTTAAAACATAGACTCACTTTGTTTACACAAGTGAGTCAAAAAAAAACATGCCTATGGCCACCCACCCACACAGAAGCACGACCATTGGTGCTGATAGCAGATGTATGATTATCATGATAACTGTGCAGGGGGATGGGTGACTCCCCCACCTGACACCGTGATGTAGGGGGGCGGGGTGGGCGGGGGAGGGGGGGGGGCAGTGGGTAGGGAAGGGGTGACGAAACAAATGACCGTTGTCACGACATTGTAGGTGGCTCACCGCCACATCTGTCGCCACCAACTGTATTGGTTTTTGTGGTGGTTGGGAGGGAAGAACTGGAGCGATATATTTAGATATAGCAATTATCCTGCTAGTCTTGCTGTTTGTCCCTGTAGTTTCTCCTCTCTCTCTGTCTGTCTGTGTCTGTCTTTGTCACTCTGTTTTTTTCCTTCTATTTCTGGCTCCCTGTCTGTCTGTGTTTTTCGCCCCTCCACACACACACACATACACACAGAGACAGAGAGAGAGAGAGTATGAGTGTGTGTGTGAGCTAGCGCGTGCGTGCGTTTCTTCGTGTGATCGTGTGCGCGTGAACCTGCGAACGAAAGAAAGAGAAGCCTGCCTTGCTGTTCTTGGGTTACTTTTGTTTGTTTGCGTTTGCTGTTTTCCTCTTATTAATTTTATTTGATATGTACGGTCAGTCCTTCTGTTCCAACCGTTGGCATAGCCACCGATTTTTTTGTGCTGTGTGGTGTGATAAACAAACACCACCTGTCTTTGTGATGTAAGCTGAGCTGCTCAGGAGAAGCCGCTGATTTAGCGTCTTTTTTTTTTTGTCTTTTTTTTCTTCTTTTTTTATAAAAAAGTGTGGTAATCTATGATACCTGTCGATAACCGCTAGCCCATATAAATTATCGGCAGCGGTTCTGATCTTAGATTTTCATCATGATAAGAAAACAACAACAACAACAACAATCAAACCTCCTTCAGCTCTAAACAGCTCGTGCCTGGTTTTTCACCGGCTGACGAAATAGGTGGTCTGAGAAACGTTGGGTGTCCGTGACATGCAGATGTTGTCCTCAGAGACAGTGGCTGGGTGTTTAAAATGAATACCGTGATATAATAGATGTCCTCAGAGACGGTAGCTGGGTGTTTAAAATGAATACCGTGATATAATAGATGTCCTAACAGAAATAGCAGGGTGTTTAAAATGAATACCGTGATATAATAGATGTCCTCAGAGACAATAGCTGGGTGTTAAAAATCAATACCGTGACATAATAGATGTCCTCAGAGACAATAGCTGGGTGTTTAAAATGAATACCGTGATATAATAGATGTCCTAAGAGACAGTAGCTGGGTGTTTAAAATCAATACCGTGATATAATAGATGTCCTCAGAGACAATAGCTGGGTGTTTAAAATGAATACCGTGATATAATAGATGTCCTAAGAGACAGTAGTTGGGTGTTTAAAATCAATACCGTGATATAATAGATGTCCTCAGAGACAGTAGCTGGGTGTTTGAAATCAATACCGTGATATGATCGATGTCCTAAGAGACCGTAACAGCTTTGTATTTAAAATCAATACCGTGATTGTCACCAACACAGGAGCATGAGCAGTTTTGCTGATACCTGATGCACGTCATGATATCTAACTGTGTGGGGGGAAACGGTGATCGCAGCCTGTAGGGAGGAGGAGGGGTAGGGACGGGGGTGGGGGTGGGGGGTGACGTAACAAAT
The DNA here is from genome assembly GCF_041734735.1 of Babylonia areolata. Taxonomy (NCBI): domain Eukaryota; kingdom Metazoa; phylum Mollusca; class Gastropoda; order Neogastropoda; family Buccinidae; genus Babylonia; species Babylonia areolata. The sequence continues at coordinate 14,795,855 of NC_134901.1, forward strand.
GACTGTTATTACAGTGTAGGTGGCTCATTGCTACATCTGTTGCCGCCAACTGTATTGTGGTTGTGGTTGGGAGATAAGAACTGGAGCGACATATAGCAATTAGTGCGTTGGTCTCCTGTTTTGACTGGCTGTTTGTCCCTTGGTTCTTGTTTTTTTCTCGTTTTTTCTCTTTCAGTGCCAGTCTCTCTGTATCTCTGTCTCTGTCTCTCTGTCTTTTTCGTCCCTGCACAAGGTGTGTGTGTGCGTGAGAGAGAGAGAGAGAGAGAGAGAGAGAGAGAGAGAATCAGGTGAGACAAAAAGCATATTTCACCTCTCTTATATAACGAAGTATTGAATCGCCCAGTGCTCAAATACACATACAGAGGCACACGCAAAGGCACACACACACACACACACACACACACACACACACACACACTCCCCGAAACAACCCCAGCAGAACCCACATAGGAACGTGACGGAGAATGGCTTTTGTGGAAGGCACTGTCAGCAAGGTGAGTGATTTGGTGGACTTCGCTTGAAGCAATCGGTCCAGAATGGAAGAGCAACATACCATCATCACTCACTCACTCACTCACTCACTCTTTCTGTCTTTCTTTCTGTCTTTCTTTCTTTCTTTCTAGTTTCTTTCTTCCACTTTTGTGCGTATCCATGCAAATGAGAATGTTAATTGCTTTGTTCTTTTTTGCCCTCCTTTCTTTCTTTCTTTTCTTTCTTTCTTTCTTTCTTCTTCTTCTTCTTCTTCTTCTTCTTCTTCTTCTTTCTTCTTCTTCTTCTTTTCTTCTCTTCTTCTTCTTCTTTCTTCTTCTTCTTCTTTCTTCTTCTTCTTCCTTCTCCTTCTTCTTCTTTTCTTCTCTTCTTCTTCTTCTTTCTTCTTCTTCTTCCTTCTCCTTCTTCTTCTTTTCTTCTTCTCTTCTTCTTCTTCTTCTTTCTCCTTCTTCTTCCTTCTCCTTCTTCTTCCTCTCCTCTTCTTCTACTTCTTCTTTCTTCTTCTTCCTTCTTCTTCTTTCTTCTCCTTCTTCTTCCTCTCCTTCTCTTCTTCTTCCTTCCCCTCCTTCTCTTCTTCTTTTTCTACTTCTTTCTTCTTCTTCTTCTTTCTTCTTCTTCTTCTTCTACCTTCTCCTTCTTCTTCTTCCTCTCCTTCTCTTCTTCTACTTCCTCTCCTTATCTTCTTCTTTCTTCTTCTTCTTCTTCTTTTTCTTTCTGTTTTCTTCTTTCTTCTTCTTCTTCTTCTTCCTCATCCCCCGTTTCAGCCTCGTTCTTCTTCTTATCTTCCTCCCTAATTAAGCATACCTTTGTGGACCTGACAGAAGAACAAGCCTTTGTAATTTTCTTTTCTTTTTCTTCTTGTTCTGCTTTGCTATTACTACTTCTACCATTGCTACAACGACGACGAGGATAAAGACTGCTACTATTACTACTACTACTACTACTACTACGCTTTTTCCTCTTCTTCTTTTCTTTTTTTTCTTCTTTATTTTCTTCTGCAATAGAAAATAGCTTTACTTTGAACACAAAGACCCAAACCTGACTTTTACCTCAATTCTATTTCATTTCGCAGTTCGTAGATGTTACCGTCATTTGTGTGTGTGTGTGTGTGTGTGTGTGTGTGTGTGTGTGTGTGTGTGTGTGTGTATGTGCGCGCACACTTCATTAAGATTTTGCGCATTATAAATATTATCATTATTATTAGTAGTAGTATTTTTATGCATTTATCTATTATTTTTTATTTATTCATTTTATTTATTTATTTATTAATTTTTTGTTATTTATATTATTTTTATTTTTATTTTATTTTATTTTTTCTCCAAGGCCTAACTAAGCGCGTTGGGTTACGCTGCTGGCCAGGCATCTGCTTGGCAGATGTGGTGTAGCGTATATGGATTTGACCGAACGCAGTGACGCCTCCTTGAGCTACTGATACTGATACTGATACCGTCATTCCCTTTCCACTCGTGTTTTTTTTGTTTCCATTCTTTCAGAATGTTTGTCTGTCTGTCTAATGTTTGTCTGTCTGTCTGTCTAATGTTTGTCTGTCTGTTTAATTTTGTCTGTCACCTATCTAGCAACCTAGTCCTCCACAGAAGAACAATGTTTTCAGCGTGAATGCAGCGTTTATCAGATTTTGCTCTCTTTGTTGTTGTTGTTGTTGTTGTTTCTCCTCCTCCTCTGTCTCTTCTTTCTTCCTCCTTCATCGTCTTCTTTCTTCCTCGTCTTCTATCTTCCTCGTCTTCTATCTTCCTCGTCTTCTTTCTTCCTCTTTTATTGTCCTCTTCTTTCTTCCTCGTCTTCCTCCTTTATCGTCTTCTCTCTTCCTCCTTTACTGTCCTCTTCCTTCTTCCACATTATCTTCTTTCTTCCTTCCTCGTCTTCTTTCTTCCCGTCTTCTTTCTTCCTCCTTTTTCGTCTTCTTTCTTCCTCCTTCATCGTCTTCTTTCTTCCTCTTTTATTGTCCTCTTCTTTCTTCATCGTCTTCTTTCTTCCTCTTTTATTGTCCTCTTCTTTCTTCCTCGTCTTCTTTCTTCCTCGTCTTTCTTCCTCCTTTATCGTCCTCTTCTTTCTTCGTCTTCTTTCTTCCTCCTTCATCGTCTTCTTTCTTCCTCCTTCATCGTCTTCTTTCTTCCTCCTTCATCGTCTTCTTTCTTTCTCTTTCATCGTCTTCTTTCTTCCTCGTCTTCTTTCTTCCTCCTTCATCGTCTTCTTTCTTCCTCGTCTTCTTTCTTCCTCTTTCATCGTCTTCTTTCTTCCTCTTTCATCGTCTTCTTTCTTCCTCTTTCATCGTCTTCCTCCTTCATCGTCTTCTTTCTTCCTCCTTCATCGTCTTCTTTCTTCCTCCTTCATCGTCTTCTTTCTTCCTCGTCATCTTTCTTCCTCCTTTATAGTACTCTTCTTTCTTCCTCGTCGTCTTTCTTCCTCCTTCATCGTCCTCTTCTTTCTTCTTCCTACCTCGTCCTCCACTTTCTTCCATCTTGATCATTTTGAGCTCTTACTACCCCACCATCTAAACGTCCGTGGTCTGCAACTCACACGTCACTCATTTCAACCAGATGATAATTATTGTTAGCGTGTATCTCCGTCTTGAGGATGTTCGCGTTTTCATAGCCCAGAACACATATATGGAGGACAGGGTCTTTTGACTTACCTTTCTGCCACACGTGCGTGTAGACAGGAAGAGAGTTCAGGAGTGAGCAGGTGTGCACATGCGCGGACCTGGAAAATCTGAGAGGTAATAACTCTCCGCCTTTAACACAAGGGGTGCTGTCGGGATTCGAACCGTGCACCTGCCAGGGTATTAGAAGTCCAGCACTGACCAGTGGACTATAATGCCTTTCGGTTTGTCATTTATGTTGTGGTATGGTGGATTCAAAGGTGAACTTTGGCGTGTATCAAAAGTCATTACAAGAAGTGAAGAAGTCTCTGACGTCATTAGAGGAAATGGATTTCCCCGTAAATCTGCGGCTGTTGGTTAGGGTACGTTCACACTAGGCTGTAACCACGACCTAACCAAATGGTTACACTGAGGGATGTAACTACCATGAGACAAACTCTAGATTTTTCATACAGCATGTGTGAACGGAAAGCGTCTAACCACTGTTTAACTATTAGGCTCCGCCCCTTTTCCCGCGCTTTTTTTGACTGAGAGCAGCAGTTCTCGCTCGCTGGCTGGGTTTTGTTTTGCGCTGAAGTTAGACTGGTGGCATCTAACTACCGTTGTAACTTCGTTCTAACTTGAACAAGTTACAAGCCAAGTTACAGGGGTGCTGTGGCTGAGGCGTCATGTACAGATTGGGGTATACTTTTGTTTTCTGTGGTTCCCGTGGGTTTCCATGAGGTGGGGGGTCTTGAGGTTGTGCATCTCCACCAGCCTGCTGTGACCTGCTGCAACCTGTTGGAACTTGGGTCTTGTAACTCCCTTTGAAAGTATAAAACCCCCTTGTTTCAGGGGGGTTTCTTCATTCCATCTTGACCTGTCATCATGAATCGTGGATTCGTGTAGACGCAGCAAGAAGAACGAAAAAAATGAGTCAGCCAGCTTAAATACATTCACACTGTAACTGATCAAGTTACAGATTGGGGTATACTTTTGTTTTCTGTGGTTCCCGTGGGTTTCCATGAGGTGGGGGGTCTTGAGGTTGTGCATCTCCACCAGCCTGCTGTGACCTGCTGCAACCTGTTGGAACTTGGGTCTTGTAACTCCCTTTGAAAGTATAAAACCCCCTTGTTTCAGGGGGGTTTCTTCATTCCATCTTGACCTGTCATCATGAATCGTGGATTCGTGTAGACGCAGCAAGAAGAACGAAAAAAATGAGTCAGCCAGCTTAAATACATTCACACTGTAACTGATCAAGTTACAACACGCGTCGATGTAACTCACTATAACAGACCCCAACCATGCAAAGAAGGTTGCAATCACTTGCAGTCGGTTAGATGTGTCGGGCCAGACAATTTGCATACCGCACGCAGCGTGCGTGCAAGGCATGCTATTTTGTTTTGACGTCGGAGTTTTTTTCAAACTCGGCTCCGCCTCTATTTTCTGCTCTAACTCACTGGAACCGACGGGGACTAGTGTGAATGCCTTTGTAACTGTTTATAACTTGATCGGGCGATGTAACCTCGAAAATGTTTTATCTCCCGAGTCATATTTTTGGGGGCCATCTAACCACCTATCTAACCAAAAATCGGGTCTTCCCGAAAAATCGTCTAACCGATGGGAACCCACTGCAACCAAAAATTCGTGGTTCCAGTGAGTTAGAGAGCGATGTAACCATTTGGTTAGATCGTGGTTACAGCCTAGTGTGAACGTAGCATTAGCAACGGAAGTAACGGGTCTTGAGACAAATAAAGTCAGTCACAATGATTAATCCAGTGTCGTCATACGACTTCAGTCTTGGATGATAAATGATACGTCACTGTCAGTGCGCTCGATCCTTACGGAGAAAAATAATGATAATGAAAAAAGCAGCAAAAACATTAAGTTTTCATTGCTTGACGTCAGGTGTTGAGGGTCATATGGATGCCGATGTAACATGCCGGAATCTCTTCCCGTTTCGAAATCGCTCCCCGGCGGGTAAGGATTGGCACATGCCGAAAATCGCTTGACGGGGAGTTCTTTTAGTACAGGCCCAAACCACTTCACTCGTGTTCCAAAATCCTTCCCTCGCCTTTCCCACCCCCTTTCCCCCGATACCAGGCTGATAGTCGAGAAGGGGAGTAATACTGGACTTATGCCCGTACACACACACACACGTTCGCACGCACGCACGCACGCACGCACGCACGCACGCACGCACACACACACACACACACACACACACACACACACACACACACACACACGTGGCCACGTGTGATATTTGACGGCCGAATGTGATAGTTCATCCAATCAATCTGTACTCGGAGTAACAACGGGTATCTTAACACTCTGTCAAATGGGCTGAATAATTTGC
>NC_134901.1:14816301-14826301 GCF_041734735.1 Babylonia areolata
ACACACACACACATACAAACACACCATATGTTCACGTACGCGCGCGCGCGCGCACGCACACACACACACGCACGCACACATACACACGCGCGCGCCCACACACACACACACACACACTCTAAACTGGGGAGAGAAGAAGAAGAAGAAGAAGAAAAAGATTAAAGGTTACCTTCCGTGCATAACATTAATTGAAAACTAAGCATTCCGAAACTTGACAACAAAACATGTTACGCTCCTCTCCCAATCTCTGTCTCTCTTTGTCGATTTCTCTCTGTTTCTCTCTCACTGTCTCTGTCTATCTGTCTCTCTCCCTCTCTGTCTCTCTCTCGGCAGAAAAAAACAACTGATAGTGTGTGTGCGTGATTATTGTATTTTGATCATGTCTCGTGGGACAGTTCTGACACCGACACATGGTGCACTTGTGTGCAAGTGTACATGTGCGTATACATACTTACCTTACCTACCTACACACAGAGGCAACACACACACACACACACACACACACACACACACATTTAAAAATCACACACAAAAAAGTGGAACTTTAAATTAATATAGAGTGACAATTGTATTTAATCATTTATTGTTGTTCCTGTTGTTTTTCTGTGTCCATTAATTAAATATTATATCAAGTATAAAGTAGATTTCAATGCATAACAAATGCTTCAAGACACTGTATCTGGCCTTGTGTATGTATGTGTGTGTGTGCGTGCGTATGTGTATGTGTGTGTGTGTGTGTGTGTGTGGTTCAGATCTACCGTCACTGTGCATGAGTCGTAATTTTTTACTCCATTATCTTCGTTTGTGTTTTACTGGTTTGTCTTTAAACGCGTGAGTGATGTGTGTGGATGTGTGTGTGTGTGTGTGTGTGTGTGTGTGTGTGTGTGTGTGTGTGTGCACCGAACTCCACCCTCCACCCTCCACCCCCCCCTCCCCCCCACCCCCATCAGACCGGTTCTACTGGGACAGCTTTGACCCTCAGCACATGGCGGAGGCCTGTTTCGCCCTGGCCAACATCATCAGCTTTGCCCGCGTCTCCTTCATCCTGCCCGCCAACGAGCTGTTCGGGCCCATGCAGATCTCCCTAGCCAGGATGATCACCGTGCGTCCCTTCTTGTCTGCTTCTGTCTCTGTTTCGGTCTCGGTTTGTGTGTTTCTGTTTGTGTGTTTTATGTCTGTTTCTGTTTCTGTCTGTGTGGTTTGTGTGTGTGTGTGTGTGTGTGTGTGTGTGTGTATGTGTGTGTGTGTTTGTTTGTCTCTGTGTGTGTTTCTGTCTTTGTTTTTGTTTGTCTGTTTCTGTCTGTGTTTTTTTCTGTGTGTCTGTCTGTTTGTTTGTCTCTGTGTGTGTTTCTGTCTGTGTTTGTCTGTTTCTGTTTGTCTGTCTGTTTCTGTCTGTCTGTCTCTGTCTGTTTCTCCGTCTGTTTCTGTCTATCTCTGTTGGGATGGTCATTGTCTTGGATCAATGTTTGTTCATGTATCTGTCTATCTGTCTTGTCTGTTTCTGTCTATCTCTGTTAGGATTGCCATTGTCTTGTCTGTCTGTGATCAGTGTTTGTTCATCTGTCTGTCTGTCTGCCTGCCCGCTTCTGTCTGTTTCTGTCCGTCTATAGAACAATCACCGTCTGTCTATATATCTGTCTGTCATCGGAGACAGTGCACACGCTTTCGTCGGGAACGTTTCGTTGCAGAGCGATAAAAAAGAAAAAAAAAGAAAGAAAAAAAAAGGTCATTGACGTCACGGGCAGCTCAGCACTTGACTAAACTTTTCTCGGAGAGCCTCTCTTCGGACAACCATTCGGCAGAGAGGGAGTGCTATCACATCATTTCATTTTCACAGACTGCACCAAACAACAACAAAAACTATGTCGTCAAAAAGGTCTTCAGAACTCAAGACGTATACATCATTCTAAAAGAAAGCAGCGCGGTAAGTTTATTATTTTAAAATCTTTTTAATTAATTTTTTAAAAAAAATAATAAAAAAAAAGAAAGAAAGAAAGAAAAAAAGATTCTCCGATCGAAATCTGGCGTAAACGAATGACAGAAAGCAGGTTACGTAATCGGCTTGGAACCTTTGCCTTGGAACAGAATACATATAATAGATCCCGTCGACAGTTGTCCAAAACAACAATTTCCCCTTCCCTCAATTACCCACAAAGGGTAATGTTCAACTTTAGAATACTAAACTCAGGGGGGCTGTTTAGACGAAAAACAAAGGGTGTTTTAGGCTCACCTCGATGCGCTGAGTTGAATGGAACCCTCAGCTAAGCTCTAGGACCACTCCTTTCCCATGAAACTGCGACAAATACACAGTAAGCTGAGTACTCCTTCCCCACCTGCACACCATTCTGACTGCAATGAAAACACACAGAGATTGATGACGCGACCACCCGCGTGATCAGCAGTCAAAATGGCTTGCAGGTGGTTGCTCTGGCTGTGATTGGCTGAGCTTACTGTGTATAAAACTGTCGCAGTTTCATGGGAAAGTAGTGGTCGTACAGCTTAGCTGAGGGTTCCATTCAACTTAGCGCATCGAGGTGAGCCTAAGACACCCTTTGTTTTTCGTCTAAACAGCCCCCCTGAGTTTAGTATTCTAAAGTTGAACATTACCCTCAAAGACATAAAAATTTTTGGTAATCCTGCAGTTTAGAATACTAAACTCAGGGGGCCGTTCAAATGAAAAAATAGAGGTTGTTTTAGACTGACCTTGATGCGCTGAGTCGAATGCAACCCTCAGCTAAGCTCTACGGCCACTCCTTGTCAATGAAACAGAGACATAATAAATAGTAAACTCAGTCGGTCACTTCCCGAGCAACTATCGGCGAGCCATTTTGATTGCTGGTGACGTGGTGTTTACGTCAAAATGGCGTGCAGGTCGGGAAGGAGTACTACTTACCGTGCATTTGATCCAGTTTCGTGGCAAAAGGAGTGGTCTTAGAGCTTAGCTGAGGGTTGCATTCGACTCAGCGCATCGAAGTCAGTCTAAAACACCTACTTTTTCATTTTAACGGCCTCTGAGTTTAGTATTCTAAACTGCAGGATTACCAATTTTTTTTAAAAAGTATGCGTGCTGTGGATAAAATGATGCTTCAAACTGATATTCGGTGTGTCAAGTCTCTCCAAAGTAGAAGCCAGATGAGGCTCTGTGTTGAATTTTAAATAGATCAGTTCGAATACTTGAATGGCAGAGATTTGACAAGAAACACGATCAAAGTAAACAAAGAAGATTAAAGCAAACAACTGGTGTAATCATAAAACGAAAAATAACTTGCAACCTTGCAAAAATACTCACCGAAATAGTTCAAAATCCTTTTGTCGGAACAAGCGATTTCCACTTCGAAAATAGCAAGTCGGTGACAAAGAAGAAAAAACCGGCAATGGAGACGCGCATGCGCACGCGGTTCTCGCTAAAAATAACTGGGGAGTCCCGACGAAAGTGGGCCTGCACATTCTCCCTATTTGACCTACTGACGATATATATTTGAACATTCATTTACTGATTTATTTGTTTAATTATTTATTCCCTTTTTTGTTTTTCATATTTAAATATTCATTACTTCTTTATTTATTTAATCATTCTTTTTCTTTCTTTTTTTTCCCCACCCCCCCGCATTTTTTCAATGCCTCACAAAGCGCGTTGGGTTTCGCTGCTGGTCAGGCATCTGCTTGGCAGATGTGGTGTTGCGTATATGGATTTGGCCGAACGCAGTGACGCCTCCTTGAGCTACTGATACTGATACTGACGACAAAAGCAAAATAAAACAAAACAAAAAATAAAATAAAATAAAATAAAATAAAAAATAAAAAAAGATTTTTTTTTTTAAATTAAAAAAGCGTCACTTGTTGTCGTCACACGACAGGACATCCTGAAGTTCGGTGTGATCTTCATGGTGCTCTTCCTGGCTTTCCTGGTGGGGCTGCACAACCTCTACTGGTACTACCCAAAGTCAGTGCGTCAGACTGTGGAGCTGTTCGACAACAACATCACCACCAACGCCGAGAAATACTTTGGCATGTCAGTGCCTGGATGTGTGTGTGTGTGTGTGTGTTTTGTGTGTGTGTTTTGGGGGGAGGGGTGGGGGGAGGTTAGGTCTGTGTAGGAGAGTGGGAAGGGGGCGGGGTGGGGGGGTGGGTTGTTATTGTTGTTGTCATATTATTGTATTATTGTTGTTGTCTGTCTTTCTGTCTGTCCGTTTGTGTCTGTTTCTGTCTGTCTGTCTGTCTGGTTAGGTTTGTGTAGGAGAGTGGGGAGGGGTGTGTGGAGTGGGGGTGAATGGTGTGGTGGTGGTAGTAGTAATAATTGTGTGTGTGTGTGTGTTGTCGTATTGGTTGTGGTTGTTGTTGTGGTGGTGGTGTGTGTGTGCATGCGCGTGTGTGTGCAGTGTGTGTGTGTGTGTGCAGCGAGTGTGTGTATGTGTGTGTTTATGAGCGTGTGCGCATGCATTTGGTGTATCCTCGTGAATGCCCCGTTTTATCCAAATGTGTAACTGCAGAAAAACGGGCATGAATAAGCGTTGTTCAAAACAAATTTGTTTACGGTCCTTCCTGTAATGCTTTTTTTCGCGTCATTTTGTGAAAAACTACTATTACTGCTACTACATTAGGAATATACGACTGCTGCTGCTGCTGCTGATACTACTACTACTACTAGTACTATTACTAACTACTACTACTGCTACTGCTGCTGCTGCTAACGTCTGATGATGATGGTAAGAGGAAAAACAAGAACGATCATAGCGATAATGATAAAACCAATTAAATTTTATGGATAAAAAATGATAACCAGTAATGATGATTATAGTAAGAAGAAGAACAACAACAACAGCAATTATGATAATAAAAATGATAATTATGATGATGATGATAATAATAATGACAACATCAACAATAACAACAACAATAAGAAGAATAACAATGATGAGAACAATAATGATGATATTTGAATTAAATAATTGAAAAAAAGAAAAGAAAAAAGAATGGTACAAATAATAATAATCATAATAATCATAACAATAACAATAATGAGAACAATAATGATGATAATTAATTTAACAAATAATTGAATTTTTTTTAATGGTACAAATAAACCATCAATGATAATAATAATAATAATAATAATGATATTGATAATAATGATAACAACACTAACAATAATGATAATATCTAAATCAACAACTCCCCATCCCCCCCCCCCCTTCAAATTTTTATTTATTATAAAATAATCGTATTGGTAATACTACTAACACACCACTGTGTGTGCCTCCCTGCTGCCTCCAGCCCCGACGTGACGTTCCGCACTGTGTTCTGGTCCATGCTGGGCCGGGGCGAGCCCTCTGTGGTGGAGCTGGGCGACTACGAGAACTACTTCATCCAGAACGTGGGCTACTGGATCTTCGGCGTCTACAACTGCGCCATCGTCATCGTCCTCCTCAACATGCTCATCGCCATGATGTCACAGTCCTTTGAGATGATCCAGGTGTGAAGGGGGTGGATGTGGGTGTGGGGGTTGTGGAGAGGCGTGGCTAAAACTGATGTGTGGTGATGCGGTGTGCCTGAGTATTTTTTTCAATTTGATTGTTTGGATAAAGAATAGCGATGATGACGATGAGGATGATGACGACGACGACGACGATGATTATGATGTTGGCGGTGATGATAATTCTTATTTATGGCGAGCAACAGTATTAACAGTACCTTCAGTACTGGGCAGAAAGGTGCTGGAATCAGCAGTGCTCGTAATGAAGTAACAACAGTACTTGAGGCAGTGGGCATCGTCATCATCATCATCATCATCATTGTCATTGGTATTATCATTGGTATTAGTATTGTTATTATTATTAGTATTACTGTTAGTATTATTATTATTGTCATCATTATCAGCATCAGCATTACCATCATTATTATTATCATTATCATCGTCATCGCCACCACCATCATCATCATGATCATCATCATTGTTGTTGTTGTCTTTATCATCATCAGCATTAATATTATTATCATCATTATCATCATCATCATCGACAACAGAACAACTTTTTGTTTAAAAAATAAAAATAAAAATAAAATAAAAATAAAAATGAAAAAACCCCACACAGTCAGAGGCGGACACAGAGTGGAAGTTCGCGCGCACCAAGCTGTACATGGAGTACGTGAGCGGCGAGTCCACGCTGCCCGTGCCCTTCAACATCGTGCCCAGCCCCAAGTGCCTCTTCTACTTCCTCTCCCGCCTCCTCCGCTTCCTCTGCTGCTGCCGGCGGCACGAGCAGCCCCCCCTGGGCCACCCGGGCAGGATCAAGGACATCGAGATGTTCCCCCCGTCCTCCAACGGCACGGTGAGTGACTGAGGGGGGGTGGGGTGGGGGGGGTGTCAGTTTGGAGACGTTCCTCCCTTTCTTTGATGGGACATTAAGGACATTGAGATGTTCCCCACGTCCTCCAGTGACTGAGGGGGGTGTCAGTGGGTTTGGAGACGTTCCTCCCTTTCTTTGATGGGACATTAAGGACATTGAGATGTCCCCCCCCCCCCCCCGTCCTCTAAGTGAGTGACTGAGGGGGTTGTCAGTGAGTTTGGAAACGTTCCCCCCTTTCTTTAATGGGACATTAAGGACATTGAGATGTTCCCCCCGTCCTCCAAGTGAGTGACTGAGGGGGTTGTCAGTGAGTTTGGAGACGTTCCCCCCTTTCTTTAATGGGACATTAAGGACATTGAGATGTTCCCCACGTCCTCCAAGTGAGTGACTGAGGGGGTTGTCAGTGAGTTTGGAGACGTTCCCCCCTTTCTTTAATGGGACATTAAGGACATTGAGATGTTCCCCACGTCCTCCAGTGACTGAGGGGGGTGTCAGTGAGTTTGGAGACGTTCCCCCCTTTCTTTAATGGGACATTAAGGACATTGAGATGTTCCCCACGTCCTCCAAGTGAGTGACTGAGGGGGTGTCAGTGAGTTTGGAGACGTTCCCCCTTTCTTTAATGGGACATTAAGGACATTGAAATGTTCCCCCCAGTCCTCCAAGTGAGTGACTGAGGGGTGTCAGTGAGTTTGGAGACTTTCCCCCCTTTCTTTAATGGGACATTAAGGACATTGAGATGTTCCCCCCGTCCTCCAGTGACTGAGGGGGGTGTCAGTGAGTTTGGAGACGTTCCCCCCTTTCTTTGATGGGACATTAACATTGAGATGTTCCCCACGTCCTCCAAGTGAGTGACTGATGGGGGTGTCAGTGAGTTTGGAGACGTTCCCCCCTTTCTTTGATGGGACATTAACATTGAGATGTTCCCCACGTCCTCCAGTGACTGATGGGGGTGTCAGTGAGTTTGGAGACGTTCCCCCCTTTCTTTGATGGGACATTAACATTGAGATGTTCCCCACGTCCTCCAAGTGAGTGACTGAGGGGGGTGTCAGTGAGTTTGGAGACGTTCCCCCCTTTCTTTAATGGGACATTAAGGACATTGAGATGTTCCCCACGTCCTCCAAGTGAGTGACTGAGGGGGGTGTCAGTGAGTTTGGAGACGTTCCCCCTTTCTTTGATGGGACATTAAGGACATTGAGATGTTCCCCCCGTCCTCCAGTGACTGAGGGGTGTCAGTGAGTTTGGAGACGTTCCCCCTTTCTTTAATGGGACATTAAGGACATTGAAATGTTCCCCCCAGTCCTCCAAGTGAGTGACTGAGGGGTGTCAGTGAGTTTGGAGACTTTCCCCCCTTTCTTTGATGGGACATTAAGGACATTGAGATGTTCCCCCCGTCCTTCAGTGACTGAGGGGGATGTCAGTGAGTTTGGAGACGTTCCCCCCTTTCTTTGATGGGACATTAAGGACATTGAGATGTTCCCCCCGTCCTTCAGTGACTGAGGGGTGTCAGTGAGTTTGGAGACTTTCCCCCCTTTCTTTGATGGGACATTAAGGACATTGAGATGTTCCCCCCGTCCTCCAGTGACTGAGGGGGGTGTCAGTGAAATTGGAGATGTTCCCCCCCTTTCTTTAATGGGACATTAAGGACATTGAGATGTTCCCCCCGTCCTCCAGTGACTGAGGGGGATGTCAGTGAAATTGGAGACGTTCCCCCCTTTCTTTAATGGGACATTAAGGACATTGAGATGTTCCCCCCGTCCTCCAGTGACTGAGGGGGGGTCAGTGGGTTTGGAGACGTTCCCCCTTTTCTTTAATGGGACATTAAGGACATTGAGATGTTCCCCCCCGTCCTCCAGTGACTGAGGGGGGGTCAGTGGGTTTGGAGACGTTCCCCCTTTGCTTTAATGAGACATTAAGGACATTGAGATGTTCCCCCCGTCCTCCAGTGACTGAGGGGTGTCAGTGAGTTTGGAGACGTTCCCCCCTTTCTTTGATGGGACATTAAGGACATTGAGATGTTCCCCCCAGTCCTCCAAGTGAGTGACTGAGGGGTGTCAGTGAGTTTGGAGACGTTCCCCCCTTTCTTTAATGGGACATTAAGGACATTGAAATGTTCCCCCCGTCCTCCAGTGACTGAGGGGTGTCAGTGAGTTTGGAGACGTTCCCCCCTTTCTTTAATGGGACATTAAGGACATTGAGATGTTCCCCCCGTCCTCCAGTGACTGAGGGGGGATCAGTGGGTTTGGAGACGTTCCCCCTTTTCTTTAATGGGACATTAAGGACATTGAGATGTTCCCCCCGTCCTCCAGTGACTGAGGGGGGGTCAGTGGGTTTGGAGACGTTTCCCCCTTTCTTTAATGGGACATTAAGGACATTGAGATGTTCCCCCCGTCCTTCAGTGACTGAGGGGGATGTCAGTGAGTTTGGAGACGTTCCCCCCTTTCTTTAATGGGACATTAAGGACATTGAGATGTTCCCCCCGTCCTCCAAGTGATTGACTGAGGGGGGAGGGGGGGGGTGTCAGTGGGTTTGGAGACGTTTCCCCCTTTCTTTAATGGCACGGTGAGTGACTGAGGGGAGGGGGGATGTCAGTGGGTTTGGAGATGTTCCCCCCTTTCTCAAATGGTACGGTGAGTGACTGAGGGGGTGGGGGTGGGACGGGGGGTGTCAGTGAGTTTGGAGATGTTCCCCCCTTTCTCAAATGGTACGGTGAGTGACTGAGGGGATGGGGGTGGGACGGGGGGTGTCAGTGAGTTTGGAGATGTTCCCCCCTTTCTCTAATGGTACGGTGAGTGAGGGGGGGAGGGGGGAGTGTCAGTGGGTTTGGAGATGCTCCACCCCTCCACGCCCCCATTCCTCTAGCGGCACATTAAGGACATTGAGATGTTCCCCCTTCATGAGTGACTGAGTGTGTGTGGGGGTGTCAGTGGGTTTTGAGATGCTCCACCCCCACCCCCACCCTTTCTTTAGCGGGGGGGATGGTCAGTGAGCATTGAGATGTTTCCCCCTTAGTCCAACGGCACAGTCAGTGACTGAGGGGGTCAGTGAGTTTTGAGATGTCCCCTCTTTCCGGTAACGGCACATTAAGGACCTTGAGATGCCCTCCCCTCACGCCCCCCACGCCCCCTTCGGTGGGAAAGGACTGGGGACCTCGGTGGTGTGTGTGTGTGTGCGTGTGTGTGTGTGTGTGTGTGTGTGTGTGTGTGTGTGTGTGTGTGTGTGTCCTACCAACGTGCATGCATGCATATGTGTGCGTGTTATTGTTCTTATTCCTAAATAGGTATACACATTGTCGTTACGTCCCATTTTTATGCATTATCTTAAAACTCCATCAAAAGTCAATAAAACCATATTAAATGTCATTTACTACGCTACATACAGACAAAAAAAGTTTCGAAATCTCTTTCAAAAGTCGTTTCCTGTGTTAATTACTGACAAAATGTTTAGAAATCCAATCTATATATAAAAAAAAATCTAAAAAAATTAAACATCATTTCCTACGTTAACCCTTTCACTGCCAGTCAGTTTAGAGTGCAAAATTCCCTTGTGCTATAAACACAGAAAATATGGTGTCTAAGAATAGCTGGGGATCTCCCCCCCCCCCCCCGCCCCCCTCCCCTGTGATGTGTAGGAGATGCGGCCTATCCTACCACCGA
>NC_134901.1:14828801-14843801 GCF_041734735.1 Babylonia areolata
GTTATGGTCTGGTGGTGCTGTCTCTGTCTCTGAACCCAGCGGATCTTGACGAGCTGAAGCAGGACATCAGCAGTTTCCGCTACGAGATGCTGAACCAGATGTCCACTCACCAGGCCCGCTCCCACGGCGAGGCGCAGCGCATGGACCTGCTCACCCTGCGCCTGGAGCAGGCCATCAAGCAGCAAGAGGCCCTCCTCCACTGCCTCGCCCACCAGCACGCCCTCCCGCCCACACACCCCTCCCTCCCCCACGAAGACCGAGGAGGAGGAGAGGGCGGAGGAGGAGGAGCAGGAGCAGGTGGAGGTGGTGGTGGTGGTGGATGTGAGGTCAGGAAGCCCGAGGAAGAAGAAGAAGAGGAGGAAGAAGAGGTAGTAGAAGCTCCGGACGACCAGCTTGGAGAAGAACAGCTCTCCCCTGCCAGCTTCTCCTCCCCGTCCGCTCGTGACTCGCGCTACAACAGCCCCGCCTTGGCAGGCCTTCCGGACCCGCCCCTCTACCACCACCTCTCCTTCCCCCTCCCGGCCTCCGAGGTCACGGGGTCAGGGGTCACGGGTGACGTCGGCGTCACCAGAGGAGGGGGGGGAGGAGGAGGAGGCGGCGGCTCCCGCCCGTCCTCGTTACGTCAGCGGGGGACCAGCCTGAAGCTGCGGGAGATCCCCGAGGAGGGGAAGGCGCCCAGGGCCCAGCGTGACTCCTCCCCGGGCAGTCACGGCCCCCGGGACCTGCTGCATCAGACAT
Source organism: Babylonia areolata (assembly GCF_041734735.1). Lineage (NCBI taxonomy): Eukaryota > Metazoa > Mollusca > Gastropoda > Neogastropoda > Buccinidae > Babylonia > Babylonia areolata. The sequence goes on from NC_134901.1 coordinate 14,829,540, forward strand.
CCTCCTGCCCCCAGACAACCCACTGTGACAGCCCCCAGCCTGGCGCCACCACCATCACCGGCGGCGTGAGGAGGCGGTCAGAGCCCGCACCCTCCGCTGTGTCGCCTCGTCACCTGTCCAAGCGCTTCAGCTATGACGTCAGCCCCTTTGATGACGTGTCGTTTGACGCCGCGGCGGCCGCCTCCCGCCCGCATTTTGACGTCAGAGTGGAGTTGAGGGACCCCTGTGGTGGTGGTGGTGGTGGTGTGGGTGAGAGGAACGGTGGTGCGGGCGTGACGGCGAATTGGGCTGATGAGTGTGTTGGAGAACGATTGTGAAAAACAAACAAACAAACAAACAAAAAACAGTCAAGAAGAAGAAAAGAAAAGTTCTTTGGTTATTGCCTCACAAGTAATTTGTATGACGACAAGTTGAAAAATATGACGTCTGTGTTTTAAAACCTGATGACGTGATGTGTGACGGGTGTCCCACACAAATACCCAAAACTTTTCTGCGTTTTTTTTTCTGAAGAAAATATTCGCGTGTGACTTAATTTGTTTGTGTACATACTGGAAACCCGTATCTCAATGTAAATATAATATTTTTTGATCTTGGATTACATTTATCATTCGTTCTATTGCCTGTCGTGATATTTTAAAGTGTTATTTCTATTTTGTGCTTATTTCTGTGATGAATTCACAGATGCAGGTCATGATTTTGAAACCGGAATGTTTTTATATATGTCTCTATTTTAGTGAATGAAAGTTACCGCTCGTATCTATCTACTTACAGGTGATTTGTCATAAATTCATTCCCCCTTTTCTTCCCTGTGCAATGTTCTCGTTAAATCACGTACGTGTTTGTTTTTTTGTTTGTTTGTTGGTGTGTTTTTTTTCTATCGTTAGGAGGTTGGTTTGGATGTTTTAACCACATTCCTTTCTCATCCTCGCTTAGTCTCTCATTGTCTCTCTGTCTGTCTCTGGCTGTCTCTCTGTCTTTGTCTCTGTCTCTGTCTCCCTCTCTCTGTCTCCGTCTGTCTGTCTCTGTCTCTGTCTATCTCTTTCTGTCTCTCGCTGTCTGTCTATCGCTGGCTCTCTGTCTGTCTGTCTGTCTCTGTCTCTGTCTGTCTCTGTTTGTCTGTCTCTATCTCTGTTTGTCTGTCTGTCTCTATCTCTGTTTGTCTCTCGCAGTCTGGCTCTCTCTGTGTCTCTGTCTCTGTCTGTCTCCGCCTTCCTGTCTCCTCGTCTTTCTCTGACCCAGTTCTCTCTCCCTCTGTCTGTCTCAGTGAGGGTTACACAAAGGTACACACCAATATTCTGCACACGTGTGCACGTGTGTTTATGAAGTGGAGGGGGTAGAGGGGAAGTGTGGTCAATTGTATGTACGCACGTGTTCTTTTATACATGTGCATCATGTGTGCGTGCGTGCGTGTGTGTGTGTGTGTGTGTGTGTGTACGCGTGCGCGAGGTCTGCGCGCGTCAGCGTTTGTGTGAGAGCGTATGAACATGTGAGAAATAACGGGGAGAAGATCAAATGCGTTTTAATGCTGTCAATCGGCAATACTGTGTACGTATCATCAGCTGCTGTCGTCTTGTTTTGGAGGTCAAATTTGGTTTCCGTCACCCTCAAAAGATATAAATTGATACGATACGTTTGATAATGGTTGGATGAATGAATGAATGAATGAGGGATTTTTTTTTTTTTTTTTTTTTTTTTTTCACTCCTTAACAGATGATTTGGGATGCCTTTCAGTCAACTGTTCGGTGATTTTGTTTCCTCCCACAATCATGCTCAGCATTTTTTTTTCTCGGGTGCATGGGAGGTTGTGATAAAAATGTAAATATGTATCTCTCGTGTTTACGATTATTATCGAGGCATTATGAAGCATACTTTGAAAACTTGTGCCTCGTGAGTGAGTGCGTGCGCGCGCGCGCGCGCGCGCGCGCGTGTGTGTGTATGAGGACGCGGGAATCGACATATTTTATAATTATGTGTGTTCGGGAAATGATTATAACAATTATGTCACATGTTTACTTGCTCTGTTTGACGAGTCAACGTACGAAAACTTTCGTTACGGCAGTGATTTTCAACAGCCAACCAGAGATCTGTGTGGCAGTTTTTAGTTTACCGACGTGTTGGATGGCGACCTTTCCGTTTATTTTATCCTACCCTGTCCTAATGAACGGGTTGGTGGGATTCTTCAGGGAGGAAATAGTCTGGATGATGTCCACGAAGAGAGAGAATTCGATGTTTGCAAACGACGTTTGTTCTTTTTCAGACAGAAGTGCTGGAGGGAGCGAAGTTTGGTAGGAGTGTTTGAAAGGGTTTGAAAGGGAGGGAAGTTTGGTAGGAGTGTTTGAAAGGGAGGGAAGTTTGGTGGGAGTGTTTGACAGGGAGGGAAGTTTGGTAGGAGTGTTTGAAAGGGAGGGAAGGAGTGTTTGAAAGGGAGGGAAGTTTGGTAGGAGTGTTTGAAAGGGAGGAGTGTTTGAAAGGGAGCGAAGTTTGGTAGGAGTGTTTGAAAGGGAGGAGTGTTTGAAAGGGAGGGAAGTTTGGTAGGAGTGTTTGAAAGGGAGGAGTGTTTGAAAGGGAGGGAAGTTTGGTAGGAGTGTTTGAAAGGGAGGAGTGTTTGAAAGGGAGGGAAGTTTGGTAGGAGTGTTTGAAAGGGAGGGAAGTTTGGTAGGAGTGTTTGAAAGGGAGGAGTGTTTGAAAGGGAGGGAAGTTTGGTAGGAGTGTTTGAAAGGGAGGAGTGTTTGAAAGGGAGGGAAGTTTGGTAGGAGTGTTTGAAAGGGAGGGAAGGAGTGTTTGAAAGGGAGGGAAGTTTGGTAGGAGTGTTTGAAAGGGAGGAGTGTTTGAAAGGGAGCGAAGTTTGGTAGGAGTGTTTGAAAGGGAGGAGTGTTTGAAAGGGAGCGAAGTTTGGTAGGAGTGTTTGAAAGGGAGCGAAGTTTGGTAGGAGTGTTTGAAAGGGTTTGAAAGGGAGGGAAGTTTGGTAGGAGTGTTTGAAAGGGAGGGAAGTTTGGTAGGAGTGTTTGAAAGGGAGGAGTGTTTGAAAGGGAGGGAAGTTTGGTAGGAGTGTTTGAAAGGGAGGAGTGTTTGAAAGGGAGCGAAGTTTGGTAGGAGTGTTTGAAAGGGAGGGAAGTTTGGTAGGAGTGTTTGAAAGGGAGGGAAGTTTGGTAGAGTGTTTGAAAGGGAGGGAAGTTTGGTAGGAGTGTTTGAAAGGGAGGGAAGTTTGCTAGGAGTGTTTGAAAGGGAGGGAAGTTTGCTAGGAGTGTTTGAAAGGGAGCGAAGTTTGGTAGAAGTTTGGTGGGAGTGTTTGAAAGGGAGGGAAGTTTGGTGGGAGTGTTTGAAAGGGAGGGAAGTTTGGTGGGAGTGTTTGAAAGGGAGGGAAGTTTGGTGGGAGTGTTTGAAAGGGAGCGAAGTTTGGTAGGAGTGTTTGAAAGGGAGGGAAGTTTGGTGGGAGTGTTTGAAAGGGAGGGAAGTTTGGTGGGAGTGTTTGAAAGGGAGCGAAGTTTGGTAGAAGTTTGGTGGGAGTGTTTGAAAGGGAGGGAAGTTTTGTAGGAGTGTTTGAAAGGGAGGGAAGTTTGGTAGGAGTGTTTGAAAGGGAGGAGTGTTTGAAAGGGAGGGAAGTTTGGTAGGAGTGTTTGAAAGGGAGGGAAGTGAGGGGGTGAAGAATGGGGGAGACGGTGATCAGAAAGTTTCAGGGAGATAACTTCAAGAAAGGGAGATAACAGTTTTGATTCATATCTGTGAAACAGAAGTTGGCCTGCACACACACACACACACACACACACACACACACACACACACACACAGAGAGAGAGAGAGAGAGAGAGAATTAACAGCAGTGTTGAACAGTGCCTTTTAGACATTGAGGCGTGTTGACAGGGGGATATTGAATGAGTTTGGTCGGTGTCTTTTACTTGCGAGTTCAGATAGGAAGACGTGTGTGTGTGTGTGTGTGCATGTGTGTGTGCGTGTGTGTGTGTGTGTTTTCACGGTAGAAATCAAACAAAAGTCTTGGGAGGTCAGAGTTGATGGATGGGGGTGGGGGGGAACCATGTACAAGTACGAGAAACAGAGCAATATATTTTCTTTTTCCCTATCGTTTTGTGATTTGGGTAATCTCTTGTCAGGGCACGTTTTGGGTGTTCTGAACCCGTGATATTGTGTGGTGTGATGTGGCGTGACGTGGTTTGTTATTTTACTGTGAGTTCTCCCTGTGTCCGAGTGATGCTGTTACTGGGTGGCACGGTTCAACTTGTATAGTAATTTTGTCCTCTTGTTTATTTTTGCATGCACATGTTCTTCTGTGTATTCGTCTCTGTATCGGTCTGTGTCTCTCTCTTTTTTTTCCTTTTTTTTATATACACCACTGTCTTTCTTTCTTTCTCTGTGTCCTTTGTCTTTCTGTGTGTGTGTGTCTGTGTCTGTGTGTGTGTGTGTGTGTGTGCGTGTGTGTGTGTGTGTGTGTGTCTGTCTGTCTCTCTCTCTCCTTGTGTGACTTGACTTGACTTGACTTGACTTGACTTCATTTATTGTCATAAAATCCCGAAGGATTAATAGACACAACAAAGAACAAAGGGAACAAAGAAATAAACGGTCATCTAATACGCATGCACTGAAATACATAGTTGGCAAGTGTTTTTTGACAGTCATCGCAGGTGAATAAATCACTTGGTTTTAGTATATTGTTTTGTATATTTCTAGAGATCACATTTGATTGATGATCATACTGCTGTATAGTAGTGATTAGATGGCTTCGCAAATTATGAAATAAGATACACGAATCTAAGAAATGCAATTCATCTTCAACAACTTCACATATAGCACATAACCTCTCTTCTCTGGGAATGTTTGCATATCTTCCTCGTTCGATGTTTAAATGTGTGTGTGTGTGTGTGTGTGTGTCTCTGTTTCTGTGTGTGTGTGTGTGTGTGTCTGTATGTCTCTCTCCTTGTGTGTGTGTGTGTGTGTGTCCCCCTGACTGTCTGTCTGTCTCTCTCTCTCTCTCTCTCTCTCTCTCTCTCTTTGTCTGCCATGTTCGTGTTAGCGTTATATCAAGCTGTGGTCCATTGCATTTTGGAAATTAAGGTTGTTGCCTTTGTACTGTGCTGTGCTAGTACCATCGTTACCATGATCACATTGATGTTATTCTTCTTCTTGTCATCACTATCGTCATCATCATCATTGTCATTATTATCACAATCAGTATCATTATCATCGTTGCTGATATTTTAGATCATGTTCTTGCTGTTGTTATCACCATCATCATTATCATTATTATCACCGTCAGTATCATTATCATCGTTGTTGATATTTTAGATCATATTCCTGTTGTTGTTTTCTTGTTTGTTTACGTATCAACCGTTTCCATTTATACTTATACAAAGGGTTTGTTCTTTGTGTTATACATTAAAAAAAAAAAAAAAGAAGAAGAAAATATCATGTATAGTAACTCATTGGCAATAAACTGCACTGCACCTTGTTTGCCAAAAAGGATAACATGTTCGTATGTATTGTATATTCGTTTGTTACGTCTCGAGAAAACTGTCGATCATCTTTGTTGGCATGTTGTTTACTGTTGAGGATAATGCTATGCTGAGTTTTTCACCTGGGTTTTGGACACCTTGGTAAGCAACACGATTGTGTTCATGTGGCTGACAGTGTGGTTGTCATCGTCATCTTCACTCAGTCTTGTTGGTTTGTTGGTTTTTTGTTTTTGTTTTTTTGTTGTTGTTTGTTTGTTTGTTTCCTCTGTAACTATTAGTGTGAAATGGAAGAGGGTGGCTAAATGACAGTGCTGTTTGTTTATTCGATTGTCTTTTCATTCGTTCATTCGTCCCCATATTCGTTCATTCATTCATTTATTAATTCTTCACTCATGTACACATTCGTTCATTCATTTTCAGTCGTTTGTACGTTCGTTCATTCATTCATTCATTCGCCTCCCCTTTTATTCGTTCGTTTTTTTTTTTTTTTTTAATCGCTCAATCAATACTTCACTTTTTTCTTTCTTTTTTTTTTTTTTTTATTCAAAATGGTGATACGTTCAGACGGATGCCAAATAGTATCGTGATAACGAAGGAGAGTGTCGATTTGCCGGACTCCTGTGGTGTGTGGACTGTGGTCTCTAAAATAATACCGGGGCCTGTATTTTTGTGGGAGGGGTGGGAGATCAATATGTTCACCTGACCGGTCTTTCTTTGTGTCCTGTATCAATGTTCGATGTGTTTCGGGGAAAAAAAAAAAAAAAAACGCTGATAAAAAAAAAAATATTTTGACTGACTGCATCAAAAGCTCCAGGTGGTAATTCTTTTCCGACAACCACCTTCATGTTTTTATTTGGTTAATCAGTTATTTATTTGTTTATTTGTCAATTGATTTATTTATCTACTTATTGATTGACACGAGCGTGTTTCGACGTTGTGGATAGTAACTTTGACTGAGAATTTGGACACAAAATGCGCAAGGAAATGGTTGTTATTTGTCAGGGTCAGGGAAATAATCAATAAATAAATAAACGAGAAAACGCCGAAGGCAAAAATTTAAAATGATGAACGTACGAAGTACCGTAGTCTGGAGGGAAGAAGAAGGAGGCAGAGAGAGAGAGAGAGAGAGAGAGTTTAATGACTGGCAGAAGGATCGATATAATGGTAATCAATCAGAAAAATTAACGAAAAATTCCAAACCTAACTTTAAAGGGGTACAGTTTTTAATTTTTTTTTTTAATATTCATTTATTATTATTCTTTTTTAACTATTCTTATGAAGGCAGAAAATTGTCGATGTTATATCCACTGAAAGCCAGTTGATGTTGCTCAGCAGATGCCGTTCAGATGCTTACACTGTTTACGTGTATACTATCTGTGCGCGCGTGTTGAACTTTGTTGGTTTTCCGGAACACTTTGTCTTCGTGTTTTAAAAAAAAAAAATTTTTTTTAAATATAAATAACGAATAGGGACGTCAGGTTTTTGCGGTGATCCTCAGAATGTTCCTCTTTGCCAAATGGCTTCTTGTCATTGAATACAATGTGCTGCACAAAGGTAAGTGAAAACTGTCACTGTCTGCAAATAATGCATGAACCCTGTGTGTGTGTGTGTGTGTGTGTGTGTGTGTGTGTGTGTGTGTGTAAACTTAATTTTCAGTGCACGCTTTTTACCCGTGTGTGTGTGTGTGTGTGTGTGTGTGTGTGTGTGTGAGGGTCTTTTTTTTCCACTCAAATGGAGTGAATGCTGACCGTGTTTGTATGATATGTGTATTTTCTCAATCACTTACTTACACTTCCGGTTTTTGTTTTGTGTTTCTCGGTAAACCTGCCTTTCAGGAAGAAGTCATCTGGTAAAAAGAATTCACATTTTGAAGAACGTCCGCAAAAATAGACTTTCTCAGAAATGCAAATTTAAAAAAAAAAAAAGAAACATCGGGAAATGCACGCGCGCGTGCGTGTGTGTAAGCGCGCGTGCGCAAACTTAATTATGACGATTCCGAAGGTTGGAAAAGATTTACCACTTGCCAGCAAAAACGGGTTCATTGCTGTCGCTTTGTTGCTTTGTCGTTCAATCAACTTCATATTGTGTGCTTGTATATTGTTCAAGAAAAAACAACAACAACCAAACAGTTGTCACAGTTTCTTGGCTTGATGAAGCCCCAAGCGATTTCGTGTGCATGGTTACCTGATTATGTTTTGAAAGTATTGTTGAATATACATTTCTGGTCGAAATGTCCAAGAAAAGTATTACAATAAACTGAAAATCGCTTCGAATCTGTTCGATACTGTTTGTGATGATGCTGTTGCTACTGCTGTTGTTATGGAAATGTCGATTTGCTTTTTTGTTGGTGTTGTTGTTGAATGAATGTGGGTTTGTGTGGTATCATAACGATGAGAGCAATGTTCATTAATTATACATAATTGCCTCTCTCTCACCCTCTCACTCTCTCCCTCTCATTTATTATCATTCTGTTCTTCATCCTACCGTTTTTGTTGTTTTTGTTTTCAACTTAAGCTTCACACACTCAGAGAATTCTCGACATCAGACTTTGACAAGCGAGCGCGCATGCATGCACTTAGGCATTCAACTATGCGCAGTTCAGTTCACTGTACATCCAGTTTGTCATACAAGCGTGCGCCACCTGTAAACAAATACGCGCGCGCGCGCGTGCAAACACACACACACACACACACACACACACACACGTTACAAACAAAACATTGCAATATCGACTAAGTCGTACTCCCCACCCCCACTGTCTCTCTCTCTCTGAACTCTTATTTGATAATTCATGTAACCTATAAGAACCTGGATTATTCTGACTAAAAAACACGATCACAGTGGAAATGTAGACGAGTGTTTGCCTAATTACTCGCTATGATAAACGTCTGATAAACATTGTCTTGGGACACTGTTCTGAAAAACATACTCCAGAAGAAGTCTGCACCGCGCCACCCCACATCACAAAACACTGTTCAGAAAAATATACTCCAGAAGGTCTGCACCGCGCCACCCCACATCACAAAACTCAAGTTTCAGTGTGCGCTGTACACAAAATAAACAAACAAAGCTTGCTTCAAATTTGCACGTGAAACATGTAGCAGCAAAAAAAAAAAAAAAAAAGGGGGGGGCGGGGGGGGGGGGAGTTGCTCAGGCAAGTGACGACCTAGCCCATGGCTGGTCCGTGCATGCGCCCCCCCCCCCCCTTCTCCATCCAGCCCACCTTTGCGTTTGCCAAAGTTGGGTGGGTGGCAGTACACATTCTATCTCTGCTGTTCAAAACTGGTTGTATGTCGATTGAAGATGACATTCCCGCTGGAGTGTGAAGCAGACTTTATTCACAAATGTAGGTTGCGAGTTGCGTTGGGGGAGGGGGGGGGGGGTCCCTGAAGTTTTCGAAGCAGCAAAATTGGACTGATTTCACGAAATGGGAATGTTGTGTGTGATGGCAGACATTTTCACTCTGTTGTTGTTGGAGGGAAAACAAAAGGTTCATGCTGTAAGGACATTCGGCCTTCAGTGACGCAGATTTCATCTCATGTCTTCGATGACGTGGACGTACTGTGTGGAAAATCTCTTCTGTTACTAGCTTCCGTCGTCATAGTCATTCCGAAGATGTCGTTGTCGTTGGATGAGTGTGACGCGGAAACCGAAGATCCTTGGCAATATCTACTTCGCCAGTCACACAGGAGTGGAGGGGAAGGAAGAAACGTGGGTATAGTCAGATCTTTCACTTGTAACTGGTTAGTGGGAAGCCGATTAAGAATATTTCTATAAAAGAGAAAGATTTCGTTCTCACAAACAACCTTTTGACCTCGGTTCAAGAAAAAAAAAATGGCGAAAAAAGAACGAAAAAGAAACAATAGCATATGTTGCCTTAAACCAGAGGAAAGCGAGACTATTGTTGTAAGAACACTTTCCCAGTTTGCTAAAATTGTTTTTCTTGCTTTTTTGTTTTTCTTTTCATTTGTTCGTTAGTTTCGGGGGGTGGGATGGTAGGGGACGGGAGGCGGGGTGGATTTATAGAGGAAAGGGGAGAGAATGGGAATCTTGGACCCCAAAATACCAGTAAGAAATGAAGAAAATCAAGACAAAATGACGTGAAAATCTTCACAACAGAAAGAATGAACATTTAGAAAAAAAAAAAAAAAAAATTAACCACAAACTCTTGACCAGAAAAGCTTAGCTCAACACCTGACCATTGTCCGAATTCTTTCCCTCGCCCTTCCAAACTACAATGAACACTGACTTCGCTGTCTGTTTTTGGGCAACATTGTAACTTTTGTAGATAGGTTTCTGAACATTAGTAGCGCTACACCACTGTGTAGTTACTGTGAAAGATGATCAACACCCGAATCGTCGACGTTCTAGAAGCACCTACCGGCAGCAGTCGTCGTGCTGAAAATGTGACACTGCACGTGAGCCACGGAAAGACAGGTACGTGATAAGAGTTCGTTGATTTTTTCATTTCTATGTTTCTGTCTCTCTCTCTCTCTCTCTCTCTCTCTCTCCCTCTCTCTTTGCGCACACGCACACACACACACACACTTCTATACTTCTTGAATCGTCATCTCTAAATTTTCGCCCAGATGAGCTTTCTTAGGAAGGTTTCGAAAGGGATGGGTAACCCCCCCCCCCCCTCCCCCCAAAAAACAAACAAAAACAAACAGACCTGTGGGCAGATCAGGCACCCTTCAAACACACACACACACACACACACACACACACACACATATATATCTTACCTGGAGAAAACGTGTAATTAGGGATATTCTGCGCGTCCAAGCCACGTGAATCAGTTGCTCATCGTGAACGTGAGTGTGCGTGCGTGCGTGTGCGAGCTTGTGCGTGTGTGTGTGTGTGTGTGTGTGTGTTTGAGAGTGATATTCTGTCCACCTCTGATTGCCAATCACTGTGAGGGGGAGTGGGGTGGGTGTAATTAGTGCGGTCAATATCCACATTTCTCCCCCTGTATTCTTTCCATCCAGTTTCGTTTCGAAGACATAAAAGCTTGTAAACTGGTTAATAACATTGTAAAATATTCTCGACATCTGTTCCCTCACGACTGACGTAAAGGAGGCCTGCCAGAGTGTGGAGGGGAAGAAATATGGAGTGTAATTCTGTTACAATGTCTATAACAAATTTACAGCTTTTCCCGTCAGTTTCAGTTTCAGTTTCTCAAGGAGGTGTCACTGCGTTCGGACAAATCCATATTCGATACACCACATCTGCTAGGCAGATGCCTGACAGCAGCATAACCCAACGCGCTTGTCAGGCCTGGAGTGCATGCTAATATATATATGTACCTATCAGCGTGTATTTCTTTTTACATATTTTTTGCCAGAGGACAACACTCTCGTCGCCATGGGTTCTTTTTCAGTGCGCTAAGTGCAGTGCTGCACACGGGACCTCGGTTTATCGTGTCATCCGAAAGACTAGACGCTCAGTTTTGATTTCCAGTCAAACTTTGGAGAAAGGGCGAGAGCGGGATTCGAACCCACACCCTCACGGACTCTCTGTAGTGACAGCTGAGCGTCTTAACCATTCTGCCACCTTCCTCCTTCATCGAAACGAAAGGGTACAGCCACAGGGGACGAAATGAGGATAATGCCCGTGGCACGCACCAGTCATCGTATGACGCAGAAGCGGTTGGTACATGGCGTCAGGTTTCAACACAGCTACATGACTTGTAACTGTTTAGACCCTGAGCGGTGGGAAAGGGTGGAGGGAGGGGGTATTTATATAACTGTCGTCCACTTTCCCTTCTTCTCTTTCTGCTTCTTTCCGTTACACGACCACCATTGATTTGCTGTTGACTCTGTCGTGTTTGATGCATGCTGGGTTTTTTCGTGTGTCCACACCCTACAGGGCACCGACATGGATCACAGGATCTTTAACGTTCGTATTTGATCTTATGCATGCGTGTACACACGAAGGGGGGTTTCAGGTACTTGCAGGTATGCACATAATGTTGAACTGGAAGATTGGAAGAAGCTCCACCTTTTAGCCACCAGGCGCCGTTACCGAGATTAGAACCTGGGACCCTTGGATTGAAAGTCCAATGCCTTAACCACTCGGCAGTTCCTCGCATCTCTGTCTCTCTTCACTATCTGTCTTCATCTCTCGCTGTCTTTTGTTTCTTCGTTTCTAGTTTCACATCATCGGTGTATTCAAAAATGGTATCTGCTTATACGTTGTGAACACAAGTGAGTGCGGGCACATTCGTGAGTGTGTGTGGGCCCGCCTGTGGATGAAAAGTAGCCCTCAACGCGATCCATAATCAGGTGACGGTAACAATACAGTCCCAGTGCTGCTTTTGCTGAGTCATTATACATCCTAACATGCGTTCTTTGCAATACAGATGTCACCATGACTGGTGGGTTTTTTCTACATAGTAAAAAAGACGCGCTTCTTCAGAATTGATTGACATTTCGCTGTGTGGCAGTTCGAGAGCTTTCGTGAAGTTTGAGAAAATGAGTTGGTGGTTGTATATTTGAATAGGAGAAGAAAACTAAGCGAGTGCTTGTGCATGTAGCGCATGAGTGTGTTGGTGCCGTGTGTGTGTGTGTGTGTGGATCCTCAGTCTATAGACGCCTCGGAAGTGCTGTCCGAAAAAAACACCACCAGCGACTGCGTGTGTGCGCTGTGAGGTTGCAAAATAACTATCACATAATTCTGATTAAGATCGCCGCTTAATCTTGTACACATTCGTTACACACAACGTGTATACGCTTTCAAAATGAGGTTCGGTTTCTCAAGGAGGAGGCGTCACTGCGTTCAGACAAATCCATATTCGCTACACCACATCCACTTGGAAGATGCCTGACCAGCAGCATAATTCAGCGCGCTTTGTCAGGTTTTGAGGCCTTAATGAATTAAAATATTTTGTTTAGACTATAGCATGGGTGTTAGTGTATCGGATTAGATAATACACCTGGCTCCAGTGGGTAGTATGCACTCAAAGCACGTGAAGAAAAAAGTAAGAATAATCCACTTTGAAGCTATATAAGTATCAATTTTTACTCGCAGAAACAGAGAGAAGGAAACGCGACCAAGAAAATGAAAGAAAAGTAAAGAAACAAAGAAAAAACCAGTAACGCCAGACAGTAACGCCAGACAGTAACGCCGGACAGTAACGACAGTAACGCCGGACAGTAACGCCGGACAGTAACGCCGGACAGTAACGACAGTAACGCCGGACAGTAACGCCGGACAGTAACGACAGTAACGCCGGACAGTAACGCCGGACAGTAACGACAGTAACGCCAGACAGTAACGCCGGACAGTAACGCCAGACAGTAACGCCGGACAGTAACGACAGTAACGCCAGACAGTAACGCCGGACAGTAACGCCAGACAACAGCTATACGCTCTTCTTGTGGAAAGCGACACGGATTTCGCAGTGAATAGTTTGCGTTGTACCGTAGATCATACGGGTACGATACGGTACAATACAAGGCAAAGTAGTTATATTCAATCTGAAATGCTACTGAATTTTTTTCAGGACAATATGAACAAAATACACGATGGAATCATGCACACACACACACACACACACACACACACACACACACACACACACAGAGACAGAGAGAGAGAGAGAGAACAAAAAACAACAACAAAAAAACATGACAGTACATCACAGTGTAATGCAAAACAATGTGCAAGGCAGGACAGTATCAAAACTCTGTCTCTGTCTCTGTCTGTCTGTCTGTCTCTGTGTGTGAATATATCAAAATACAGAATAATTATCAGATAATCTTAATGAAATTCTCCGTATAGATGTATAAATCAATGCAGTATAATACACAAATGTGCGGAAAACGCATTACCTAAAAGTACAACACAAGACAAAGTTGTTCAGTAAGATGTATTACAGTTTAATACAAGACAGAACAGTATAATACAATAATATTACTGAACGACACATTGAAATAAAATTCGTCGAAATGCAATGTAACAGGCCTGCAATAGACATTGGAAATAATACTGCAAGTATTATATTTGCGAAGCCATATATATCAGCCTGTTACAGCAAACCATCTATAGTGTTAACGCAGGTCGACTGAAGTGGCAGATTCGATAATCTGAAGGCTATGCACTATGTAAATATTATTTGATATAGATTTAGGCCCAATCCAAGGAGCTTCAGAATGGTATGAAAGGATACTTTGGAGAGGCCAGAAGCACAGAAGCACCGATTAAAAAAAAGAAAAAAGAATAATCATAAATAAAGCATATTAACTTTTACAAAAGTTACTGCAAGCCACTGCCAAGTCGTGTGTGTGTGTGTGTGTGTGTGTGTGTGTGTGTGTGTGAAAGAGAGAGAGAGAGAGAGAGAGAGAGAGAGAGAGATTCAGATTCAGATGAATTAATTGTATTAGGACCACAAACCTGTAAAGAAATAAATGAAAGGGGATAAGGACAACAGATCTAGATACTACTACTACTACTACTAATAATAATATCACTTTTATATAGCGCTATAATTCAAGCATGTGCAAGCTCTAAGCGCTTTACAATCCAGTACCTAAAGTGGAACAAGAAAGCACATAAAAAGTAGTAGAAACACAAAACAGAATCATAAATATTATAAAAACACAATGCACAAACTCACAAAGTAACATACTCTCAATACTACAACTGTTACACTCCACCACACACACACACACACACACACACACACACACACACACACACACACACACACACGTAGAATTTGTAAAATAAATTTTTGGATAGAAAAGGTAAAAGGGGTAAAATTCGGCAGTCATTCTCCCTTTCAAACCACACCACC